>NW_010430729.1:10109-10542 GCF_000710305.1 Buceros rhinoceros silvestris
TCCCCCAGACTGTAATGCTGCAGGGGCTTGTTGTGGCCCCAGTGCAGGGCTTGGCACTTGGTCTTGCTGAATCTCATACAGTTGGCCTCAGCCCATCAATCCAGCCTGTCCAGGTCCCTCTGCAGACCCTCCCGACCCTCAGGCAGATCACCGCTACCTCCCAATTCAGTGTCATCTGTGAACTTGCTGGGGGTGCCCTCAGTGCCCTCATCCAGATCATTGATAAAGACATTGAAGAGGACAGGCCCCAGCACTGAGCCCTGAGGAACACCACTGGTGACCGGCCGCCAGCTGGATCTAGCTCCATTCCCCACCACTCTCTGGGCCCGGCCATCCAGCCAGTTTTGGATCCAGTGAAGCATACACCCGTCCAAGCCACGGGCAGCCAGTTTCTGCAGAAGAATGTTATGGGAAACAGCGCCAAAGGCTTTGA
>NW_010430729.1:10803-11038 GCF_000710305.1 Buceros rhinoceros silvestris
CCGTGTTGACGGGGCCTCATCATCTGACTGTCCTGTACATGTTGCATGATAACACTGAGGATGACCTGCTCCATGAGTTTAGCTGGCACTGAGGTCAGACTGACAGGCCCTGGGTCTTCCCTCTTACCTTTCTTGTAGATCTGTGTCACGTTTGCCAACCTCCAGTCAGCTGGTACCTCCCCTGTTAGCCAGGATTGGTGGTAAATGATAGAAAGTGGCTTTCTGTACAAATTCC
>NW_010430729.1:11325-11601 GCF_000710305.1 Buceros rhinoceros silvestris
CTAACCCTCCTTTTACTGTTAAGATATTTGTAGAAACCTTTCTTATTATCTTTTATGTTAGTTGCCAGCTTAAGCTCCAGCTGGGCTTTTGCCTTTCTGATTTTATCCCTGCATCGTCTCACAGAATCCTTGTAGTTTTTGTGAGTGACTTGCCCCTTCTTCAATAGGTCGTAGACTTTCTTTTTCTTCTGGGGCTCCAGCCAGAGCTCTCTGTTCAGCCAGCCTGCTCTTCTGCCCTTTCGGCTCGTTTTGTGGTTCGCTGGGACAGCCTGCTCC
>NW_010430730.1:0-18319 GCF_000710305.1 Buceros rhinoceros silvestris
CTCCCCCCAAAAAAAGAAAATTCAGAAATTTGTCGTGACTGGAGGGCAGATTCTAGAACTACTGCTGTTGTTGCACAGGCAAAGGCTATACAGGCCTCTACTCGACAAGCAAAAAGGGAACTCATCTGCAAGAGAAAGATATCAAAATAACAATTAAGAAAAAAATCACCTGCAGAGAAAACAGTTTTGTAGATAGAGAAGAGCCGTAGTGCAATAAAGGTCCTTACACTCTCAAGATGCCTCTTAAAGATGTAGCTTTTAGAGCATCAGAGAGAGTGACAATCATATTGCCATTAAGCTTCAGTTTCAGTATTTGCCATGAGTTGTATCTTTAAGACTGGGTTTCAGATCACACATGTTGTGCTTGTATTCTGCACAGCATGTTTACCTTTGAGGATTTTATATCCTAGACAGCTGTCAATCAAAGAAACAATAGCTGAAATCAGAGCTCTTTACAAAGAGAGCCTTTGCAAGCACGATGTTTTCCAAAGGAAACAGCTACTGAAAGGAGAATTAACTAACGAACTATATTAGGGGAGAGAATGCAGGAAAAATATCAAATTTCTGACTTGAATTTGGCATGCTACTTCGTACTGAAAGTTTATTCATTCTCCACGGATAGTTAATGTTTTTCTAGCCAACATTCTTACCAACTGCATCTAAAAAAGCCTTCCCTGACCCAATCCTATCAGGAACACATGTAAAGCTATGCCTTCTGTGCCAACGTTGAAATTCATTTAATTTTAAGTCCATTATAACACTCGCAATCTGGCAAAGTCTTTGCAGAGCTCCCTTCCAGCAGAGGTAACTGGTTAAACTGCAAATGACTTTGAAACCAGAGAAAAAGAAAAGCAAATGTCTTCATCCCTCTGTCATGCACACAGCTTCCTTGGCACTGTCACAATACTAAGTGCGAGAAGGGCAGATGAGGTATAATTAAAAAAAAATACTAAGAAGGAGCAAAAATGGGGAAAAAAAGACAAAGAGAGGAAAAATTCGTAACATGGAAAGACAGACATGGGAAGTGGACACAGAAAAAACAGATGTTGATACATAATATCATCTCATCATGATGCAACTGACTAAACATCACCAGAGGTCATGCCGCGTAGGAAGGATTTTCATTTTCATTTGGAGAAAGATAAAGGTCATCACTTAAACTAGCTGCAGGAAACTTTCCTGTCTATGTTTCTTTTGCCAAATCTTTAAAATGAGGTCTGGCTCTGCTAGCGAGGCCTGGATCTTGCTTAAGGGTTGGACCTGAAACTCTTGTCGTCTTTTTTGTGGAGACTTAAGAGAAGCAAATGACTGTTCAGGATTTTTTGTTTTCTTGCTCAGCCTTTCCCCATATTTGTTAGTTTTTCAGGCATATAACACTTCTGAGGAGGCTGAGTAGATCCTCTGTGCTGAGGAAGATTGAAAAGGCTAAACCGAGGGATAGATCCGAGACAGCAGGTACCACAGCCTTGTGCAGGCATAGTGGGAGCTGCACCAGTGAAGCAGGGCTCTCTGGGGGTAGGCAGAAAACAAGGGCAGAGCAGGTGCCTTAACAAATGAGGCATTTCCTTAACAAGTGAGAAGTTTCTCAGCTTTAACTGACTCCAGAGATTTTCACTGATTGTCTCCAGGCAAACCTTCCTGCCACATAATCCTCACTGCTACAAATTTATCCACCTTCTTAAGGTGTACCCTGAAAAGAAAATGGCAAATCTATTTGCTACAGGATGCCTTTTAGCACCGGTGCTTAAATATTCTCCAGCACATAAACAAGCGAGGGAGGATTACATTGAATCAGTTTTGAAAGGAGGATAAAACAGTAGAATTTTACTTGATGGTAAAAAGTTTTACAATCAACTTGTTTTAATTAGGAAAAAATGAAATAATGCAACAATTCTGCAGAGCGACCTTAGACAAATACTGAATTTAAAAGTATTAGACTGCATTAAACAGCCAGTGATTCTGAACTCAAGAGTTTATGCGAGTCTGAAAAGTTCTAGGGAGGTGTAAATTGAGGTACACTTTTCTCTTTCTTCCTCCCAGTGTATCTAGTACAAAAGCATACATCCCCTAAATAGGTGCAAATTTCTGACCTAGCATTTCCAAACCCAGCAACGCCCTGAGTGGAGATTGAGTTCAGCGACACAGTAACAGAGCACCCGCGTGCCCAGGAGGATCAACAGACTGACCTCTTCTCTACCCTTATGAGCTTGTACTGATAGGAGCGCAATCTACTTACTGATCTGCAATTAATGGCAATCATGGAGCAGTCAGATAATCTAAAGGAAGAGGTCAGAAGACTTAGAAGGTATTGCTTAAAAATTATCAGTTCCTTGTTCAGCTTTATACAACCTCCTAGCCCATTTCCAGATATACTGCTAACTTTGATTCTGTTATGAACTGTTCATAACTTCTGTTACAGAGTACTGCAAGGACATCAAATTATGCACAGGTGTCCCTTGCCTACCTCAAGCTACATCACTTCTCTAGAAACCTCTTGTTTCAAATAGTTCCAAGGACCATTGTAAAATGAAACTGATGAGGAGAAACTACTGCAGGGGCATTGCCACCTGCGTGATTAGGAGCAGATGCAGCTAAACAGTCTCTCCTAGCTGATTTGAGAAAACCTTCTACCTTTGGAGGAGGTTGAAGCCATAAAAATATATTTAGACCATGGTATTCCAGAGATTATTGATATCTCAGGAGGAAGATTTGGCTCTCGTGTAAGTTACCTTTGTGCTATAGACGTCCCTTTTTAGTGGGGAGCGTGTATTAGAAATCATTAAAAGGAAGTTAAAAACAGGTGCCAGACAAGTCTCGAAGATAATCTCTAGTGTTGAAGGATGTGCTGTGTATTTGCTGAAGATGTGGGGAATGGAAATTATACAGAAATGGACTCATCACGGCTTGGCTTCGCGAACGAAGATCTGGGAAGGGTTTTCCCCACGCTCACTGCAAGCGATGAGCGCACCCTTCGGGGCTGCGCGGTGGGTTTTTTAGGTGAGGCGCAGCGTGCGCGGAACTGGCTCCACCCTTTACACCTGAGGTTCATCTGCCAGGGCCTAGCGAGCTTGGACGGTGACAGCGAAGTCCTCGGGTCGTAGGTTTGGTCAGAGTGTCCTTCTCTTAGATGATGGATGCCTTACAGGGCTAAACGAGCTCCATCTGCCCGGGTCTGGAGTCAGAGTTGTCCTTCTCCTAGGATGGTGCCTGAAGGCTGGTGAGCCCATCCTGCCCGTGGACACACTGTGTCTGACCCTTCAGCTGAGACCTGCCTGGCCTGGGAGACCCCACCGGAGGCACCTGCCACCACCAGCACAGCTCTCAACCTCACAAGGGCACGCAAGCTCCTTCCCCACGGCAAGGGGGTGCCCGTGAAAGAGTCGCTGCTCCACCTCCGGACATCACAGACCCGGGCACGGGGCGGCCGGGGCCTGCCGAGAACAGGAGTCCTGGAGGGTACAGAAATGGACTAAGCAAGAAGTATTAAACAGAAAACACAATGCTGTTCTCCTAAGCTGATACACTTTCCATTAATTCTCAGTGTAGAAAATATATATATATTTTTTAATCAGGTAAATGACAAGGAAAAGTAAATAGTTTCTGTGAGAAAGTACAATGTGTGTCAATTTGCAGCCATTAGCAGCAAAATGGAAAAGAAAATTACATAATTCCTTGGAGTTTCCAAGTGTGTTCAATGAAAAACTGAAGTGACACTGTTAGATTAGACAATGTGAAAGAGAGCCCACTGGGGTGACAACATGCCCACTGTTGGTTTCTCCAATGCAGGGTCCTTGTCCCAAATTAAAAAGCAAATTCTACCCTGATAAAATGAGTGCCTTCCGTAAATCTGTAAATGACCTTTTCTCAGAAGGCAACAGCTGAGGAAAGGAGAGCAACCGAAAGATTCTTTGAAAGAGGCTTTTTTTCCTTCTTTGGTAGATCTATCAGTCAGAAGATTTTCTTTAAAAATAAAGGAATTACCTTGCTGGGATCTGAGAAAGAAGCGTGCTACTCCCCTACACTATTTTTGTTTTCTTTCTTTCAGGTTAAAAATGAATGGCTTACAACAAAGAAGAGAAATCCTAGCTGGAATTCTCATACTGCAGCAGCTATTTGTTGTTCAGCTATTGGCAATTGAAGAATTAATATTAAATATTAAAATAAGGAAGTACTGCATGAGCAAGAAGAAAGATGACATTAACAAGCCCTAACAGAGTCACAAGTCAAAATCAGAGCCAGATTTCTTACTGAGTTTTATAAATGGAAAAGCATCTGGGCTTATATGACTGTAGAGACTGCTTTTACAATTTTGATTTTGCATGTAACAAATTATTTCACAACATTACAGGTATGTATGAGTTAATATCTAAAAGGCCTAGTGACTAAAGTCATCATGACATACCAGGTGCATTTTTTTCTCAATCCGTGAGAATCAGAAACAAAACCAGTTCTAAAGAGGATAACTGAAGCTGAGTTACAACAATAAAGCAGAGCGTGTCCAAGAACAAAACCAACAAGAAAAAAAAATGTAGAAGAAGAAAACAGATTAAAAATCCATATAAGAATAATTATCTGTAGTAGGGTGAGCCAAATGAATTTCTGGAGTTTCATGCACATTGAATTCATCTTTAAGCAGGATTCTTATTTGTGGGGAATTCAGACGGTGGGAAAGAACTATACAGAGTACCATTTTCAATGAAAGCTAACATCATTCAAAACTCAAAGCGGGAGTTCAGAATGTGATCTGAATCATACAAGCTGTCCTCATCCAAATGTTCGTTTTTGTTGGATTCAGGTACTAGAAGAATTTACTTAATTTTGTAATGATGCATGTTGCACACGTACATGACTACTGGGCAATTTGCTAGTGTAGAAGTACCACAGGAGCAACGAGTCACCTCGAGGAGATTTCTATATTCCAAGTATTCATGTGTCTCCAAGATACAGTACTGCGTGGAGAACGGAAATGTTTTCTAGATTATTTAGTGCTCTCATACTTCCAAAGTACTGGTCTATTAAGGCACGTGAATGGTTTTCCCTGTATGGGTATGTACGTGTACCCATGATTTTCTGCCTCTTACTGCTCACCCCTCACGAAAGAAACCAGTAGGATGATGCTTTAATTTTAATACGAAGCTACTTTTTTTATCACAGACAGAATACAAGCAAAACTACTATAAACATATACATAGTTAGAGCTTGTAAATATGTAAGCCCTCAGACTTTCTCTTTTTTGTTGGTACAGTACCTCAGACCATAAGACCTGGCACAACCGGGTGATACTGCAATATAAATAGAAGTGGATAGACACGTCAAACACATTAATTTACCTGAAAATGTGCAAGGAAAGTTTACAGCCTTAGCACAGTTAACATTTTCACCTGTAAGGAGAAAACAGTGCTAGAAATCCAGACATTACTGTGTAACTACTGATAGTTATAGAGGACATGCAGCGGATGAAGGAGAAGACCAGAGGCTCATGCATTTGATAATGTTTTGCTAAGTTTCCCAGCAGCTTTTAAGCTACTCTAGCCTTCTCTACAAAGGAACTTCACCCAGCATTTAGGTAAGGGCAGCTTTTATGTTGAGGAAAGCCAGATCCACCCACACCAGGACTTCATAACTCTTGCTAAAAATCTTTGTATTTAATTTCCTTCCTTTGCTAAGTGCAGATGGTGCAGTTGCTAGCAGTCAGTCCTGCATCACAGCGTGCTAGAAGAGGAAGGACACAGCATCCACACTGTAGAGTGCTTCCAGTGGGGATTCACACCACCTAAAAAGGATTAGAGCCACCATGGCATGTAATTAATTCCATATTTTGCTCACTTAATCAAAGAATTGGAAGACCAACAATGGGAAAACAGAACGGGAAAAAACCCTCTCTCTCCCCTAGAGGAGATTCAGTATTTGGATGTGCAGAAAAAGACCGCGGACAGGCCCCTTCAGCAGCAGCTTGTGTGTCCTGACCCAAACTTCCAATAAGCTGGCTCTTCATGTCTTCCCTGGAAGCATTCCCAGCCCAGAGACAGACATTCCCATATCGCATGGTCTCTTTTATTCCCACTAGTAAGGATGTTTCAGTCTTGGTGGAGTCAGTTTTTCCTCAGAATTTCCACTCAGATGAGAGAGAGCGAGCTCACAGCCACCACATTCTCACAGCCATTGGTCCTGGCCAGCTGCAGCACACCCTGCTCTATTCAGTTAGCTTATTACCGGAATAAAACAGCAGCTTCCTTCTACCAGTTTCTTTGCTCCTCCAGTGTATTATTACCAAGTCAACCACAGGTCATACCATTACCATAACACCAAAGAACAGAGAGCCTGATAAGAGCCAGCAGAGCGGCTCATGCTGGTTTTAATGGCATTTGCCTCAAACCATCAACCACTATCACACTGGAAAAGCAGATGCCAGCCACAGGGTTAAATCACGGGAGGAGAAAACAGGAGAGCATCTGAACCTCAAACATCGTTTAGGAGGACATTTGTTTCTCAGTTTTTCATTCTGCATCAGAAATGTGGAAGCAGTCCTATCAGGAACTTTATGATGGAGTACGTCAAAAATCTTTATTCATTTAATTGATTTTTAAAACCGATTTATTTATACTGATGAAGCATTTTGTGGGGCACAGAGGGATTGCACTGACAATTAATAAGAACAGCAAGAAAAGAATAGGACGTCATGAGAGCGTCTCCCTTTCAGCTTTTCACTCAGGTGTGACTAACTACTAGAACAGCAAGGCAGTCACACAGTCTTTATTAAAGGCCTCAGTACAGGCATCAGAACATCTTTTTGGTGATTGACAACTTTAAAACATATCTAGCAGAGTCATAAGCAATGGTGAAATTGTCAGGGAGAAGCTGCCATCCTTATCATATCATCTAAAAACGTTAAAAAGTCACACCTCAGCCATCCAAAACAAGTCAGGCAACCAGTATGTCAGCAACAGAATGAACCACAGCTGATATGAGTTATGTGTGGCTATGTACTGATATGGGATTAATTTTTACCGTGTGTGTAAGAATTTTAAACCACAGCGACGATTCAATTTTCCCAGCAACAGCTTTAAGACAAGATAACAGCAAACTGCAGCAGAAATAATTTGGGGTCTAAAATGAGTTGCTTTGCTGAAGATCATGCTTTGTGCTAATGTATATGCACATTTGCAAATAAACAATTTAATCTTTTTTTATTGTGTGGTACTCCCTAGTGGCTTCTGAAATGAGTATTTCATTTACACATTGTATTCTTGGGATCCAGTACCGTTTTCAAGTTCTTGAGAAAAGTTCTCTAACTCACTTCTCCACATTACATCATCTTCCAAACATTTAAAAATAATAATTTTAAAACAGGAAGTTGAAGGTGCAATCTTTTTGCTGGCCTGAGCAAAAAATAAAAATGAGAAAGTATTGGAAAATCACGCTTTGCACCAAGCGATGGAAAACAGATGAAGGTCAAATCACATAGCTGGAAACTCAGACATCCTGCAAAAGCATTACATGACTAAAGTTGTGGTTTCTGGCTGTTTTCTCACTCTGGAAAGAGATGTGACCTGGGTATACAAGGACAGGAAAAAGAATATAGCTCTGCACTGGCATTCAGTGGTCTGTGACGTGTTCACATGCTCTTGAGATTTCACTAGATATTTAAGCAGATTTAATGAAGCACTGATGCTGGAAGAAGCAATCCTACTTTTTACTCCCTACTGCCACCTGCACGGTGCCACCCACTCCCTTGTCTCATGTTTTGCAGAGATGTTCCCCATTCTGTAGGCTTCAAATAAATGTGTATTTGTTCACTTCTCCTTTTTCCTTGAGGTCCTTCTCAAGATACCTCACCCTTTTTGTGTCCTTTTCAAACACATCCATCCTGCCATTTTCTTTAACACTTCCTGCCCCATAACCCTACTGCTGGTTATAGACAGAACACATCAAACCCCTGTGTGCCAGTTTGACAGAAGGAAAACTAACAACACAAAGTTGAAGAGCCTTTGGACAAAGCTGAAACCCAACTCCATTGATTCTGATGCTTAACCTCCCTCCAGATTTTATATTCAAATCTCTGCCTTCCTCCTTTTTCCCTCTTATTTACTAATGGCATTTTATTGAACTAGAATAATCTTCATGACAGTAGAAGACGGAGCTGTGTTTGGCACTATTCACATTCTCTAAATATTCAAACATTGTACTTGTACTTCTGTGCATCTTCTCTGGCCATGAGTGTTTTGTCACGCCTAAGATTGGGGGCACGCAATTCTATGCTATACATGCTAAAGAAAATACTACATTTGTGTTGCCAGAGCAGTCTAAACAGAGAAAATTATGGGATGAACATCAAATTAAATTTCATAAATAAATTCTTGCTTATACTGAAAAAAAAAAAGAAATCCAAATATGAAAAACAGCTATGCCTGAACAAGGTGTAATAATCAAGTAATAACATTTGTCATTGTCACTTCAATACTGCCAGCTGGCTCAGACAGCTCAGGAAAGCTGTGGGAAACATGCTGAGGTGTGAGCAGTTGCAGTTATTGTGGACGATACGTGGTACTCAGCTGGTAATCTCCTAAAGACAGAGTCTGTGAAGCACTAACTTTGCTCTGGTGGCCAAATTCCTAATAATCAAAAAAAAAAAAAAAAACCCACAAAAACAAAACCAAAACAAAAATAATCAAAGAAAAATTCCTCTCCAGTGTATACTTTCATTCCAGGTAGTTGACACTTGACTGGAAGAACCATGCCTAAATGTGCCCTGATACCATAAGGGTATCTGTTACAAAGCTCTCTGAAAAGAGCAGTGCCTCTGGGATACCACCACACGGGGAAATCAAACTCATTTCACAGTGTCAGAAACATTCCAGCTGCAGGACAAAGTTTATTTGTTTATTTTCTCAACTGTCACAGAAGAGATCCATGAAATTCTGTATTGGAAGGAAATCTTTCCCAAGATCTAGTTATGAAAAGAAACTCGCCAGACTGTGTGTGGCCTCATTCTCAGCTGTGCCGTTGTTCGTTAGATGTGACTAAGGAGGGGGGGGTGAGGATGAGCTCCGTAAAAAGCCAATGCGCTTCTCTTCTCCTAGGGCCATTTTTTTGCCAGCCCAGCCCTTTCATAGATGAAAGCAATCCCAGAGCCGCTGTAATCTATACCAGCTGCTTCGCCAAAGCTTGGTGTTGGTCAGACATTGCTGCAGCACAGCCTAGCCAGGTTCCCTTGCATCTCTCCCCTGCCATAATCTTCACACATAAGGCTGCAAGGGCGCGGGATGTAGGAAGATGACATAAAACAGGCAGCTCCGCGCAGAAAGGATCACTCGACCAGGGAAACCTGGCCAGTTCCCACCCTCCTTTTAACACCACAGCAGTGAAAAGGGAATGAAAGGGAGACCAGCCTCGAGTCTCTGCATACCAGATGTGTTTATTGCTACCCATGGCTCCAGTTCACAGTGTTTTTCCTCCAAAGTCTGCAGAAACGCACCCCTCAGGGTTAACCAGACCATCTCCCATGAAAAGTTATCGTAAATCTTAGGACATCACTGTCCTCTAGGGATTTTAGTTGCTGTGGATTTCAGGATATATGAGAGCCATGAGTTCACAGCATGACTTAAAATTTTAAAAATCCATATACTACTTTCAACCATTTACTTTCTTTTAAGTTGTACTAATGTATTTCAAAGCTGACTTGGGACTGCAGCTATTACATACTCCAAATCTGCAAACCAAAAATCACCTTGGAAGTGGGAGACAGGGAGGGACGGGCCAAACTTTTCCATGGTACCGAGATTTTGTAAACCCAGTGACAGTAAAGCCTTTGTTGCCTGCTTACAGATCAGAGACTACAAATCCACGTAACATTCAGGATTTGTATCTCACTGTCCCTGCAATCAACTCAGCAGCATACTTGTTACAAGTTTAAAAAAAAAGAAATAAAAAGCCATCAAGGGTGCTGAACTTTTAGTCAGAAATAAATATTTCTGTGCACAAAATTTCTGAAGATGAAAGACACCATAAGTGGGAGCAAAGCACAGTGGACCCTTGCATACCAGTAAGTGATTTTTCATCAAATAGTCACAACAGTTTCTTCTAAGCAATCAAAAGTTGTAGACATTACAAGGACTTAGAAAAATGCTCGTGGTTCATTGCAAGATCCCTTTCCTTAGAGTACTCAACCATATAAACTGCACCAAAAAGTTGGCATTCACAGTAAATGGGCAAAAGGGGGAAAAAATGTGGAGATTAGTTGCTTTTTCGCTGTCTGTTGATATACTGGATATGCTGCCGGGCTCCAGCACAGTCTGATATCCTTTTACTGAACTGTGCAGTAGAAGACTGTTGCTTTTTTAAAAAAGCAGGAAAGTTTCAAACCCTGTGCTAGAAGAAAACAGTTCCTGCTATTATTTGATAGTTTACATCTGTGGAAGAAAACCCATCTGAATTACAGAATTTATGCTTACAGCAAACCCCAGCTAAAAACATAAATGGCAACATTGTCAATGAAAAAAATGTTCCCCAATGAAAACAAGTTTTCACAAGAAATAGTCTTCTGCATCAGAATTTTCTGTATTTTGCTCAAAAAGAAAAAAAAAAAGAAAAACAAACACCAAAAAAAAAAAACCCAACACCCAACCAAAATTTAAAAAACCCCAAAACACAGAAATCCAAAAACTTCCATAAAGTTTTCTGGTGAAAAATTGTTCATTATCAACATGTTTTTAAATTATCGTTATTACGGAATTGCTCTGTTCATAATATCCCTTAACTACAAACAGTCTTCTCCTCCCTACCCCTTCCTTTACAGAGAGATAAATTGAAGCAGAGCGAGATTTAACTCCCAGCATTGCCCTGTGTGAAATTTGTAGCAGAGTTAGGATGGGAACCCCTATGTCGAGCATTGCTCCCTACATCACTCCTTCTCATGTGAGGTGGTGCTTGGGGAAGGAACTATTTGGCACTTAAATACCAATTCTGCACCTTAACTTCATGTATTTATGGATATCTCACAGTTCAGCCTCTTCAGCACAATTTTTCTTCTGCGACCCTTAGTCTACAACATGTGACATTTAAAATATATTCACAAGCTGTTCCACTGTTTTTCTAGCCAAGCAGCACGTCAATGGGCTTTGTGTGTTCCATGATGTCAGAAAACACGCAGGCACATACTAAGGAACTGTGCAAGATCCTCGTTCCCAGGTCAGAGCCCTGCACCAGGAGCACTCGGCAGTCACCCAGCTGCCCGTGACATTTGCATTACTGTATTTCTGGCATGTTTAATATATAGCCTTAAGATATATTTTGCTTTGTTATTAGCGCATCACCAACATAACCTCATCTAAATACTTGTCAGTGGCATTTTTTCCCCAGTACCTTGCCTACGAGATGCAGTAGCATTCCGGCAATTACATCAGCAGACTCTCTGCCAGATGGTTTCGAATCACACAGAAGCACTGTAAGTTACATTACACGCAGGATAAAATGTGAGGCAGTAGCTGGAAAACTACTACTTTTCTTCCTCTAAACACCCTGAAAAAATGTGCAGAACTTGAAAACTCGCTGTCTGGGTTTAATACGTGTCTTTGGTTTTTTGGATTAGAAAAGCGATGCGCTGTCACTGAGCAGTGTTTTCTGGGTTTGGTCACAAAAGGAATGCATCTACTACTGCTCTGTGTATGCAGCTGTTCCTTAGAGCAGTCACAGATTCTTAGGTTGATAATTTAAAAATCCTATGGGGATAAGAGTCTCCAGCACTGGTCATCTTGTGGCCCGCATCAAAGGTTAAGCTTGGCAGCGACATTTCTTCTAACGTGTTCAGCTTAGAGGTAGAAGAGGCAAGCCTAGATTTTCATATACAAACATCATTCATTCTGTCAGAAGAGTCTGCCTGAGTCCAAAAAGAAGACAAACACGAACCTTTATAGGATCGAGTACAATACATGTCCCTTCGTATCTCTATGAGAAGGAAAAAAAAATGATGGATGGCCAATTACAGGTACTAAATTCTGATTATCCAGGGTCAGAGAGTGGAATAAAATACAGAGGTACTGAGAGTAGGATGAAATATACTGGGATCTGGATGATTTTTTGTTTCCAGTAGCTGTGTACTAACTATCAAGGCAGCCACAAGTGGCTTCACAAGAGTGAAGAATAAGCCGTACCTTTGAAAAAGTGCCCAAGTGAATCCTGTTTTAACCCAACTATGCTGAAAAGACACAAATACAGATTGATTATAAATGTAGGAGGATGGTTTTGGTTTTTTAATAGCTTTAAAGAAACTCTAAAAGGAGAAAAATAAACCATTCCTTGTGACTTATTATTTATCAGCAATACCCTGAAGCAGACACCAGGACTCCTGGCGGAGATCCCTAGCTGTTAACACAAACTCCATTCACGCATTTAAAAATCAGTGCAAGGGGAAAGCACGATAAAGCCTGAAATGTGAAAAGTCAAACTCTCTGCTTTAATTGCGCAGATCTGGATCTTGGGTTGTGGCCAAGCAGCATTTTGTACTTCTCGGAATGGGGCACTCGAGTGAATGAGTTCCCGTGGCTTTAAAAGCCCTGCTTGCCTCTACAGTGAATCAGAGCAGCCAAAGGATTGTTCTAATAAACTCCTGCTACTCATGGTCATTCTGACATCTGAGGACCCCAGAGCAATGAACGAGGCAGTTTTCTGCTTCAGCAGTTGTAAAGGAAGGGGGAGTGGTCTTTCCTACACCATTCTTGCTATGACAGGGACATAAATCTTCCAATATATGGAAGAACTTGGTTAAAGGAAGTTTTGAGACAGAAGAATGTCACAAAATACATTTTGCAGTACTGGAAAAGATGGGTCTGTGATATATTTTGCTGCACATAATGAAAATTATTTTAAAATCTTTCAGTTTCAGTCAGCTTCTTCAAATGATCCTGTCTTTGCCAGATGGATTCCTTTGTGGAGGCAGAAAAAGGACTGACTTTTTCGCCAAAGCTTATTCTTAGTAAAAGAGATGAAAAGGTTTACTTTATTTTTAATTTAAATGAAATTGATAAGTCCTTTTGAGAAAAAGTACTCGAATTTTGTTGTCCTCAGAAGAGGAGCAAAAAGTGTTTTTTTCCCCAAGCAAGCCGGGTCTCCCAGTTACACCAGAATTAGCTTTTCATCTTCCCGTGCTGTACAGCTGAGTTGTGGACAAAGACATTTTCACTTAACACTCTCAATACCCCAAGTCCTCCCCTCCCCACATCGCATTCTTTCTGTGGGCTTTTAGTCTCCCATAGGTCGCTAGTCAGTGCTTGGTAAGAAATCTTGAGTGAGGGGCAAGGAAAGAGCACAACAGAAAGATGCCACCAGTGCATGGTATTTTTTGGGTTTCTAAAGATTAAGGGGTCTCAGTGAAGCTCCAATCTACTGACTTCCCTCACCTATGGCAATACTACTTGGAGTATTTTTATGAGAACTTTTGAGCACTTCTTTCTTCTTAAGATAAAAAAAGAAATCCAGACATTGAAACCAAAAAAATAAAGTTAATACACTGCTATGTTCCTGCAGACACTTATCTAATTTCTAATGTTACCCATGTATACACAGAGGCACAAAGGTTTCAAAATCTTAGCCAAATCTGGTAAACCACTTTCAAAATCAGGCAATTCCAATTAAAAGCTTAGTTACATTTGGATCTCTATTACTTTCTGGTTTTGGTTCCCTTTTTGGTGAAAATTTTAATATCATTATAGTCTCTTAGTCTATACCATAAAAAATAAATGGTTTAAGGCTTTCATTGAGTCTATGACTAATTATACCAGTCGAGCAAGTATGAGACCATGGAGAGGCATTTTGTTTGTTCCCATTTAGAGGCTCTTGAAAAAGCTAAAGGGATACAAAAACGTTTTGTTGTACAAGGAAAACAGACCTAAGTTTTGCAGAATGGTTGTGGTAAAGACATCATATCTGGAAAATTTTGAGGAACCTTTCATCTTAAAAGTCTGGTTTTAACACTGGATAAATCTGCCTCTTTGAGCCAACCTCAGCACAGATGAACTTGAGCACAATGAAGAAAACAAACGAAAAACCCTGGGGAAAATCAGAATGTAATGAAGTATTCCACAAAAATAAGGAGTCCTTATAGTACATCCAGAAACCTGTCCGAACCAAACACCACTGCCTTACACATTGCATGAGCAGTACACATTTAGAGTTTACAGACCTAATTCTTAACATATTATCAGCACTGAGATCTATCAGGGTACTTACTGAACTTTAGATTTGGCTCAAATGCTGTATAAAATATGAAAAGGGGAACGAAGAAAAGGACAAAGGTGTATGAGAAGGAAAAAATGCCATGAAGCGGTTTGTGTTTTTCAAACACCTATGCTATGCTTATTGTTTTAGTGCCATTTCCCTGCTACAGAACACACGCATCTTCATGCAAAAGAGACTTCTCTGGTACACATGGGTACATCAGACCGGCTCCTTCTGCTGCTGTGCATGTAGCAACAGGCAAATCATAAATGAGACCTACACAGATTAAAATTTTACCGTGTTCAGCATCCTTAAACCACCACTAACTTAACTCCTAACGTTTTTTAAAGGGTTACTAAGGAAGAAAATAATGTTACAAGTTTCTTGCCTTTCATACCTCAGCTGTCCGTGAATCACTATCCTCACAATTTCCTGTTTTTCACCAGTATCAATTTCCTCATCTGAGAAAACAGCCCTGTCCTTCCACTAGTGATGTACTCGATCTTCTAATGAAGCACATGCAAAGCTGAAGAACGAGAGTGACAAAGACAACTTGAAAGATGAACAGCATTCAGCTGTACTGCCAGGGAGGGGATTATCCCGTTAGTGCCACACCCCAGCTGTGCTGATTGAAGTGAGGGTAAGGTGGGAAAGACCAACCCTCACCAAAGGAGCGCAGACTCTATCTCAGCACGTCCCTCTAACACATCTGTTCTACAGAACTTACACAAAAAATGCCAATCTCAAATAAATTCACCCAGCAAAAGCTGTCAGCCTAAAAGAGTGCAGTCATTTATTCACAGAGCATGTACAACGCAGGGAACTGAACTGAAAGTATCCTCCACAGCCTCTCGCCAGCAGCCCGGCTCCCTGGAAGAGTGCTGGATATTTTGAGAAATAAGAGCAACCACAATTAGAAATATAAGGGTTATACAGACTTTCAACATATTTCTTTACTACCAACTCTCAAAACTGAGCAAGAATCATCAACATTTGGCATGGATTGGTGTTTACACCTTCTTTTCAGGGCACTGGTATTGTTTCCTCTCTTTAGCCCAAGATACTGCATTAGATGGAACAATGGTCTGGTCCTTGTGTCTTTTGAGCCTGCTGACTCAGCAGTAACTGTACTATGATCTTGAAAGACGGATTGCTACCAACCAGGAATACGCTATAGTCACCAGATCATTTCCCAATAGTGTTAGATGATGGTTGGACTTGTGGCCACTCACAACTAACATGCAGAAGAGAATGAGTCGTTAACGAGCTCACAGTCACTTACACGCTATGTAGCTCCAAGCTATTCTTTCCATTTGGAATTTCTGCTCTGATGGATTATACCTACAGCGACCTGATGCTGTTTACCAGAATCTGATCACAACACTCTTTTCTTTGTGATCTTCTTTCTAATTATTACAGTCATTTTACCTTCTTCTAGATTACATTGTATTGTAAAGCTTTTAGAGATGGGACCGCTATTTACACGCCTGTAGAGTATTTGCAGTTTGTCGTATTTAGAACACGTATTTTTATAATTTTATTTTTCAAGCATTTAATCAAATTGTCTTATTTGGATAATAAATTTTTAAAAATACTCTTTAGGTGAAATTAGGAAAGAAATAACAAGACATTTTTGTGTAGGAGAAGAATAAAAACTGAAAGAAATGGAATGGAGTGGAGTGGAATGGAATGGAATGGAATGGAGTGGAATGGAATGGAATCAAATGCAAAGTATTCACAAACATGCACATCTTTTCTAAAGACATTATAGCATGTCCCTTCCCTGCTGAGATTTTGAAATTTTCTAGCCTATGAACTTCAATGCATGTGGCATATATGCCCTCTGGGGTCTTTTGGTAATAATACAACATCTTTATCTAACCAGTGATCAGGTGGACTAGATGAGATAAAGTTTTCCATTCAGAAATAACAGAGGTTAAGATACTCCCACCTCCACCACTCATTTCTAGACAGCGGTGTAGCATCCTTTCCCTGCTGCTGGCATTACTATTTGCAGTATGACACTTTAAACTGAATTAGAGAAGTGACCCCGCTTCAAAATAACAACAGCAACAGCAGAAAAGATGGGTGTTTTTCAGCCCTTGATCCAGTTTACTACGTGGTCTCACAAAGACTTGTGCCAGCAAAACTGAGAGGGAAGTGCCAATGATAGTGACGAAGCAGGGCAGTGCGTGTTTTGGTACTTGTCCCATAGGGCATGGACTTTAAGCATGAAGTGAGCTTTTAGAAACTTATTTTAACATTTGGACAGCACTCAGGTTTCAGTGGGAGCAACCACTGAGCTTTTTTAAGCACCTGGAAACAGCAGACAAATGATGCAACGCGTTTTAGATAGCCACAGACAAGACTAAATATTAGCTTTTTTCTGTTGGGATCTCATCCAAAAAGCAAGCGGCAAACCCCCTTTCAACTCGTGGTCATTATGTTAGATGTTTTATTCTATGTCTGCACTTATTTCCCTTCCACTTAAGAATTTCTATATTATAGTAAGTCCACTGTCTAGCTAATCAAAGAGACTCCTGTCAGAAGCTTTGAAGAATAAAAAAAACCCAAAGAACATCCCCCCCCTTGGGTGTTCTGCCCAGCAGCAGGTACTCTCTCAGAGTTTTAAGACTGTCCAACCATCTTTCCCCTGCCTCCAACCCCTGCATTATTAAGAGTCTTCAGCACGCAGAATAGCAGGATCCATTAGTGTGGCATGTGAAATGAGGATGGGAAAGGATCTACTGCATTTCATTCAGAACGTTGTATCAGTTCCTGCTTTCACTGGAACTTTCACTTTTCACTGGAAATCCATGACACAGGAAAGCCTTTTCAAAGGTGAAAGGATTTCACACACAGGAAGCTTATCTTATCTCCACTGCTCTTCCAAACTTTGTACTATATTCCAAGAAATATTGATTTTATATTTATTTTTACATTACTGGAATAGATTCAAGAGACTCATATTCTGAACGCTGGAAGAGGTGAAGGTTTTACATTTTATCTGGGAAAAGCTGGAACATCCTAACATTTCACAGTACTCGCTTATCACTTTCATGAGGCCAGGGCCATATTTAACAAACTTGGGGCCTGGTATGAAATCATCATAGAGCAAGCAGTAGAGCAAGATATTGCAAGGTTCAAGGCAAGGAAATTATGGGAACTACACTGAGTAGGTAATGTTTTGTTGCTGGGTACTGTAAAATTACTTTTTGTGCTTCTGATGGCTTGAAGATGGGCAACTTTTAAAGGGTATTACACTACAAATTTGTAACACTAAAGTTGGTAGCACATAAAATGGTGTAACAAGCCTACAAAATCAGGAATAAACCAATAAAAAGACAAGAAAGAGCCTCTGAGATCTGTATTTAAAGTTGCAAACAAAACCCCAGAACTAGCTCAGCTGGCTTCAGTACAAAATAAAGGCCGTTGCACAACCGATCAATAATTTTAAAGATACTATATAAATTAAAAATCAATATTTAAATGTGTAGTTAAAAAATGTCATGTATTTTAGTTCTTAAATTTGAAATAAGAACTAAATCTTCAATATCCTCCATTCTATTTGAAGAACCTTCATTTTTCTCTTCCATTTTCCTTTCTCCACTGCAGAGGCACAGATGGCACAAGCAACAAGGATTTAAAGATATTTCTGTATATCAGAGGAGAGTTGTATCAAACCTTCTTATTCATTCCTACAGCGTACTCTGTGCTCCCTAATCTTCAGTGGGGCTTAGGGCAAAGTCCTGTAGTTTCAAATGCATCCAAGGCGGTTTTAGATGTTTTGTATTATAACTAAATGTTTAATGTATTTAACTTAACATTTATAATAGCACACAACTCTAAATTCTTTTATTTATTTTTAATGAAATATTATAAAAAGTAGACATACATCCCATAGTATTTATTCCTGAATGAACAGAAATGTGCACAAGAAAAAACTGTGAATCCAAAAAAAATAATTGGTGGTTCTCATGCTTTTCACTTCCTAGGGAAACAGACCATGAAAGTCCAGATAGCTTTTTGTCACATAAAGAATTCCTACTGAAAAGGAGGAAACAAACAAAAAAAACCCCCACCAACATATCATCATGGCTTGGCTTGG
>NW_010430731.1:0-28570 GCF_000710305.1 Buceros rhinoceros silvestris
GATCCTCTCCATCCTCGGCCTGCCGCACCGCCCGCGGCCCCACCTCCACGGCAAGCACAACTCGGCCCCCATGTTCATGCTGGACCTCTATAATGCCATGTCCGTGGAGGAAGGGGCGGCGGGGGCCGCCGCCGAGGAGGGCGAGGGCTTCTACTACCCCTACAAGGCCATCTTCAGCCCCCCGGGGCCGCCCCCGGATCTTCAGCACCCAGGGGCCGCCCCTGGCCAGCCTGCAGGACAGCAACTTCCTCACAGAGGCTGACATGGTCATGAGCTTCGTCAACCTGGGTGAGTGCCGGCCCTCGGCGAGGCCGCGGGGCTGGATCCGGGGGGACCGTGCTGGGGGGAGGTCCTGGCCACCAGCGGGAGGGCAGAGGCTGGGGGCACAGCTGGGCCAAGCAGGGAGCTGTTTCCGCAGCGGGGCAGAGAGGGAGATAGGTGGCAGCCCACTTGGGTGAGGAAGGACAGGTAGCGGCCCTTGGAACGGTGGCCGCTTTGCGAGGCGGTAATTAAATGGCAGCAACGCGGAGCGGGCTCTGACTTTCCGTCACAGCATTTGGACAGCCACAAGCTCTCGCCAAGCTCCACCCCGCACACCGACGCGCGAAGTACTTTGTCGTCTTCTCCCTCTAATAGTTACTTGCTGCACCTCAGAAATGGGATTTACAAGTAGGAGTTGACCAGAACAATTAGCAGGTACGTTCCGCATCCCACATCACCAAGGAAGACAGGAAACCCAGGCAGGACCATGGGTTTCAGCACGGCTCCCAGTGCCAGGCAGGTGCTCATGTGGGATGCAGAGCCACCAGGGCTGCCCAGATGGATAGTCCGCCTGCGGCACCCCTGCGGCACACTTCCTTGGCCGAAGGGGCCGAGCTGCTTGCGCGTGTTTTCCTAATGGCTCGAGAGGGATTCCACAGTAAATCCTTATTTACTCCTGCAGCTTTTTCTGTTGACCCCAGTTCATGCAGCTAACTCGCCTCTTTTCACAAGCACATGTGGATGGGTTTATGCAAATGACACCAAAGTTGGCTGCTTTGTGTGCACCTCGCTAGGCCTCTCTAATTGGATGCCATGGCCCAATCTGATTTCTCTTTGCATGCTGTAGATTGCCCACCCGTGTGGACTGACTGGGCTGGATTTGAGTAAAACCTTGTCGGGATGAGCATTCTATTTTAAGTATATAATTAGAGAGCTGGTTCACGCTATCCATTTTTAGACTCGTCTTGTGCTCTGAAACCACCACCCATACAGATTGGGTGCCTGCAAGCTCAAGACAGAATCCCAATAGTATTTCCAGAACAAGATCAGAGTTTGTGCCAAACAAAGGGACACGCAAAGAGAAAGGGGAGCCCACCTCTGGCACGTAACCCGCTAGAGGTTACAGACACTCCCATCTCCAGTAAATTCTTTCTGGATGTCACCAGTCTGGACACTTCCACTGTCTGGAACTTCAGAGGCAACAAAGATTAAATCACCACCTCTCTAATCCCAGTGCTTGAACTTAACTGAAAAAGGTCTGTAGCTGTAAAGGCTCTGTATCACACATTAGTAATTATTAGACACGGTGGCCTTGCCAGCGCAATTCTTGCGTGATGGGGAGATACAGGATGCTGTGGAGATCCCAGTTTGCATAAGCTGCGCCTCCTTATTAACTGCCATCAGCGTCACAGTGGGAAGCTCAGAATGACATCTAGCCTGGGGGCTGCGCTCTTGGAGAGTGCTGGTGCTTTCCATTTGCAATTACAGTGTTTGTCTAATTGCTGCTAGATACTTAAGCTGATCAGCAGCGATACATATAAAATCAAATATTTGAGCAGCCAAAGTGCCAATGGAGGCCAAATATTTGACTTCAGAGATAAGAGTGATCTTGCTAACATTGCTCTCTGAGGTTCTGGGGTCCTACACCATGTACAACCAGAGCACAGAGAGAGTCCACAACAGAAGACAAAAAATCTGTAAGTACCTGATGGAAGGAGTGGAACACTGGGGAGCAGCTCTGCTCCTGGGTGTAGTTCTTGACCGCATAACTTTCATCAGTGAAACTGCAGCGCTGCCATCCTGTGCTTCCTATGTATGGAAGAGCCACCTTTGCAGCCCACGGATCTTTTACATGAAAGGAATTAATGTTCAGGTCCCTGATTATTTTGAATACAATGGAGTGGAATCAATCCATGAACTGTGAAATAAAAATTACATTTGGGATATGTCTGTTTCTATGTGGGGACTTTTTATAGAGCAGGTTTTGCCTGTGTAAAGAGTCCGTAATCAGTAATCGACATCCCCATGTGATGACTACAGTGGATAGGTTCATTCATTTCGACCTGCTGGGTTTTGTAGTCGGCTTAGAAATTCCCAGGAGTTCTTTATGCTAAATACTTGAAAATCATTTTATTTAATTGCTGCCAGCGTGGTCAGTGAGTAGTAAGAGCGCAGGCAGAATCCATTTGTTTTAAGGAAGACAGGTGGAATTATGACCAGCGAGGCACTTTTCGGAGGTGTATCTGTGCTGGTTTGTTCCCCTGTCAACAGTGCACACCAGGACGAGTTTAAAAAGGACAGAGATCTGTAACAGCTTTTTTCACTGCTGTGCACACCTTTCATCCCATTATAGTCATCGGTCTTTCATCTTTGCAGGACAAAGACAGGCTTGTTTATGGACGTTTTAATGAATTAGAGCAGCCAGTCTCTGCCATATATAGCCAAATACAACACCTGCTTTGATACGTGCAGCTTTCTATGACATTCAGGGAAAATTAGAAGATCTATTGTAGAACTGCTATTTTTTTTGAGACTTTCTACAAAGATCCCTTTTAAAGAGGAGATGAATTGCTAAATGCAGACTGTAGTAAGCTGTGTCCTAATTTTGTAAGAGAGACTCTGTGAGCATTGCATTTCACAGGTAGCCTTTTATTACTGTACTAGAGCCATCACAATGAGGAAGTGTCGCAGCATAATGAAGTTTCATCTTAGAATGGAGGAAGTAGAAATGAGTAAAGAAATAACACTTTAAAATTTCAATAAATAAAACATGTTATTCCAGGCTTCCAAATGCTAATCTACAAACCTTCTTTTTTTCTTTATTCATATTCTTCATCTATCCAGTTGTACAAGTTTAGAAGAAAAAATATTTAAACAACAACAAAAAATATTTATAATTGCAAGATTTACTGGGCTACATAGTAAAAACATCAACAACCCCCCTACATGTTCATTTCCATGATGATACTGTGTGTATTTATTCACAGTGGGTATCGGTAGGGAGGAACCCGAATACAGGTGCTCCATTTCAGGGTTATGTTGCAGGGAGCTTTGGAGTAAGCACGTAATGTTACTGTAAGATCTTGACAAATAATTAGGTTTAGATTTATAACGAGTTAATTCACAGGCTACATTTCGTCTTCGCTTACACCTGTGCTAAGATGGATGGGGAAGGGATTTGTATCAAGAATGAAGATACATGTAAATTAAAAGAGAATTTGGCCCCAGTGGTCTGACTAAGTTAGTCAGTTAATTACTGGATAATTTTATAAAATTTATTACTGTAATTTCAGTGTGTGGAATTTCGTTTCAGATCCTGTCCAAGTACAGCTTACAGACTGGTCCATTTTAGGAACTGAAAAAATGCAAAACATTTTTTGCCCTAGTTTAATTTCAAGTTTATAAACAGCAACCAAGGAGTAAACATCCTCTAGACTACTTAGACCCTCTCTTCTAAAAATAATTGAGTTGTCCTCATGTGGGTAATCTTGCCTTGGTAAACAGACTTGCTTAGAGTATTTTTTAAAAGAGTCAGCATGAGTGATACACAATTCATTAATTTGTCTCCTGGTCAATTATAAAATGAACAACATTGTTTAGTCCTGTTTAATGTTGTCAGAAAATAAGGGGTGGGGTGGGGGGGGAGGAAATTAGTCATTCTTGGAAGGAGCACATGAAAGTGGCTTTTGTTAATGTAAATCAAGGAGCTGAAGAGCCCCCAAGTTTCCTTTTATTTCATACCATCTGGCTATCCTTTTTGTTGACAAGTGCTTGGCATAGAGAACCATCTCTCTGCCCTTTAATAACAGGCTTTAACACTGTAGGGTATTAGAAAAAGATTCTATAACAGTTAAAAAGTTTCCTTGGGGGAATACTTTATAAAGTGAGCAGGGGCTGCAGGCATTTGCAGCTGTAACCTGGCTTGTGTTAAAATTTGGAAGGGGCTGCCTTGCATTCCAGCTCACTACAGGCCTTCATTGGTGTACAGCCAAAGGTTAATATAGATGTCACACAGTTTTTCTTTGGAGAGCCTCAGATATAAGAGTACGCGTACAGCTGTGTTTTTAGTAACCCTTTCATAATCACTTCTTTTAAACCTCATTTTCCTGCTTATATAAATCAAAGATTTTCAAGGATATTTGACCTGGATTTGAACTTATTTGATCTTCACATATTTCCCACTTGAAACAAAGCAGATTAAATGTTAGCCCTGGGTGCCTGGTCATGATCACATGCTCTGTCCATACATTAGACCAAGCCCTCGGCTTTTTTTTTGTTCTCCTCCACCTAGTGCTGTTAGAAGCTCTCAAGCCTGAACAGGTACATCCTGTAATTGTTTTGGACAGTATGGATATAGGCAACACTTGGTGGAATACAATTAGCTGAGGGAGAAAGCTTGCAGCACACTAAAGGCACGAAGTACACTGACCGTGCAGCATGGCACATATTCTTTGAATGTATAGACCTGTTCTAGAGAGAAATTAATTAATTTTCTGATTTTCCAGTGCAAAATGGCAGAACAGAACAGAAACCATTTACCTCTGCCACAGGGGCATGGTAGCAGCAGAGAACGGAGCAGCCGAGGACAGATGTCCTCATGCAAGGAAAACGCACATGGAAATCGTCCCCATGCACTCGCACGCTTCCGCAGCGGCTTGATCCCAGCAGCAGGGTCTCTCATCTGTTCCCACACGGGCTGTCCGGGGCGGGGTGGGGGTGGGGTGAAGCCCCCTCCGGGAACTGTAGTTTAAAACCCAAAACACAACAGCCTGTAAAGGGCTTTGAAGGAGACAAGCCTTGATGGCCAGATCTTGTGATGCTCGTAACAGGAGTTAGGCACAAGTGAAGCGTACAGGACCTGCTCCCACCCGCGCTCGGCTTGCCATTGGATCTGCTGGGGTGCGTGCATCCCCGTCCCACCTTCGGCAAAGGAGGTTTAAAGGGCTATGGGCAGGCAGCATGAAACCGAGCATTACGTTTTTGTCTGTAAATAACCTTGAAACACATTTTTGGGTAGGTGGGAGAGATGTGTGAGAGAAGGTTACACAGGTGGTGGGAAATATTAATTAAAAAAAAGATTATAACTATTAAAGCCTTGTCAGGGCTGCTGACAGGCTCCTTTTAAATAGGACACTGCAGTGTTTCAGTTTAATACATTCTGGCAGTGTCACCGGGGTTAAGGCTAATACTGGGATGTGTGGATCCTGTCATGTTATTGTCAGGAGGAATGCAGGGATTAGCTTTAGAAGTGGTGGTGGGTGAGTGGTGCAGCTGTGTACACTTATTATAAAAGATTTAAGTCCCACTGGTAAAATCAATATATTAAATTGCAAGAGCCTCTGTTTTTAATTAGTTTAAATCAAATATACTGTTAGTGCCATTATGGCTTCTATCCTTGGACCAAGCGAGGAAATGTTAATATTTATATGGAAACTGTTAATTTGTGGTTTAAAAGATAACACATTTCGTTTTACGCATCTAAATTGTTCTAACTGGATGAATCCCAGTGAGAAGTTGCAATGATGGATGAAGTCATCTGAGCAAGAACACAAGTAAGCAAAGTTTGATAGCACACCAGATAAAGAGGTATCACCTGTTGATACACAGCATTAAGAGAACATGATATTTTAAGCCTTTCCAGTGGTACAGTCCTCCTCTCTGGGGCCTGCATCAAAATATGTGAATTAGGTAGATAGGTATATGTATAAAAATAAAGTATGCTATTATATCTATATATTTCTTCTCTAAAGGGAAGGAACTTCTAAGGAAATGAGATGTTTAATTTCAGGATGAAGATTTTCATTCCACAGCGGTTTGAAGTAAACGGGACTAATCGCATGGCTAAAGTTCTGCAGACGCATACATTTGAAAAATGAAAACCCAAGAGAAAATTCTTGGCTAGGTCTTCATTGGTGGAAATTCTCTAATTTCTACTGAGGCAGGCCCTACGGTCTCATTGATACAACTGTACGTCCAAACTAATTCCCATAAACTTCCCCTTGATTTACACTAGCACAACTGAGAACAGAATTGGGCCAAAGAACTGACCGTGTTGAAACAATGAGCATGCAGTAGTTTCTGTTAGAGCTTCAAACAGCCTTCTCTCCTAATCTTGAAATTGTTTTTGAGGGAGGTTTCCTTTGCTGCAAATAGTCAAAACATGAACTAGCTCTTATTAGTTGCTGCTTGTCATTATTAGCCCAATCCATGTTGTTGAACTACAGCTGAATTCCCGTCTTCGCAACAAACAGAGTTTAACAAATAATGCTTGACAAAAATGTGAAACTGGTATTTCTTAACCCAAGACATATTTCATATGGAGAAACTGCAGCGATGAAAGATTCCTGGTATCAAAATATCTGAATCACAGTACAAATAAACAGTGTGTTGTAAAGACCGCAGGGCCAAATTCCGTGCTGGAGTAATTCCACTGAAGTCAGTGGAGTTGTGCCAGGAGATAAACTGCCGTCTAGATTTGCTTGGTGTACGTGTGAAAAAACCAGAAGTGCTTAAGGTTTTGTCAGGAAACCCTTTGCTAAGAAAAACGCTGCAGGTAACAAAGTTTGAACTGATTCTAATGCAGATGTCTCTTCTGGAAATCCTTACTTCGTTGATGAAAAATTCCAAGTTTGCCTAGCCCCCGTTGTTTGGGTATCCATTGTACAATGCCATTACTTACACATGGACTTACCTGATGTACCGCAGGTAACATAAGAGGATCTGGGGTGTAAGCTCCTATGTGCAAGCCCTGCAATCCCATACCTTGCACATTCCTTTAAACAGTTGTGTCGACAGTGAAAACCCTTTGGTGATCCAGATTGAGTGGGTTGAATTAATGGCAACCTTAAGACTAGCAGTTTTATTGTAATTGCTTTATTGTTTTGGAACCAAGACGCTTACAATCCAGTTCCTGTGCAAACATGTTTAACGTGTGTTAATGTGTTTCAAAACCAGACCCTCTCCACAAAATTCTGCTTTTCATTAATTGACATCAGTAGCATGGTACAGTGTTTGAAAGCACTGGCCAAATATAAACTGTGTTTCTAATTTCCTTACTTTCCTGTGTTTGGAATGCCAATGTTAATTTGTTCCCGTGGAAGAGTGAGAGCTGCCAACCACACTTTTTTATAAACGGCTTTACAGTGCAGGGCTGCCAACATTCAATGATATTTAGGAATTTTCATGATGCTTTGTATGTAATGCTTGTGCGTGTATGTGTGAGAGAAATAGATATCTGGGATGTTGAACAGCACAGCCAGTGATGGTCAAGGCAGATGTTGGAAGAAATTTATCCTCTGAGTAGCTGTTACTTAATGTTTCTTCTCTCTGAATAGTTTTTAATGATCTATCAGATATTACGCAGCATGTTCCTTCTGCCCAGAAAAAGCTATTTTGCAGTGAATTTTGTTGCTAACTATCCAAACAGTTCTACGGTTCCGTCCCTACCTCCCACAGTTTTAGCTATTTATTAATAGATGAGCAGGTCTTTTGTTTATGTTGCTATTCTGATCATTATGAACTAGATGGTAAGAATGTGATATTACTCAGCATGAGAAAATGTGAAAGTAGAAAAAGCTGCCACAACTAAGGAATAGGGGGATTAACGGATTTTGATTAAAACTGCCAACAGATAATTTTTCTTAAGAAGAATAGGAGTAGCTAGATGAAGTAATTTGCTCTCTTAAAGAAATTTGAGCATAATAACCATGGTTTCTTTAGTGGTATGTACTGTCTTTGTACATGAAACAAATGTGAAGTTTTCTTTAAACAAATTTCTTTTAAACTGATGATGGTGAAAACAAGGTCTGTTTATGTACTTCTTTTATTCCTGGAGGATATTCAAAATACAAATCGTTCATGTTCCAGTGGATTCCTTCTAATGAGGGCTATGGTTTATCTCTCAATTTTCCCTCTTTATTGGAACAGGTGCAGTGTCTGCCATCTGTGCCAGCCCTGTGCTATACCAACAAACAAAGTGTTGTTTTGGTTCACTGGATTTAAAAGTCTCCAGAGAGTAAAGAAATGAAAGAGAAAGAATTTAGAAAGTGCCTAGTGAAGGAAAGGCACTTCAAGTAATGTGATTTGTCACTCAAGTCGTTCTGTAAATTACCTTTAACTATTTCTAAACTGTTTGAAATTTTTTATCCGTGGAGTATTAAGTTTCTGTTGCATCTTGGAGGTCCCTCACTACTCTTTATCAGTAACTTCCAAGTTAGACTCTTTTGTTTTCAGGTTGAATTAAATTTTACAGGAGTAAAAATTCCTTTTTTCTTGCTGTAAAGTGGAAGAATTGTAAATTTTCAGTTTTTCACTGTTTCTGATTCTGCCTCATTTAAAAGATACTGCAAATAGCCATCCAAGTTTAAACAAGATTATCTTGTAATTAGACAGACAAACTCATAATTATTTAAGGGCTAAACCAACAACAACCACCCTTTCAGGTTCATTTTGACAGTGTTTATCCAGTGTATCTGGAAAGGCTTACAATTAAAGTGCCTGAAGGGTGGGGATGAGATTTTTCAGCATGCAGTCAGTGCTACCGGGTCCACCTGGCCTGGGAAACTATGCAGGCTTTGTAGCAGAGAAAATCCTTTAACTTAGATCTTCATAGCGAGCTCTTAAAAGCTACCTTCCTTTAAAGAAAAGGAAAAAAAAAAAGCTTGGGGGAGAGGGAAGGCACCGCTTCCCTCTAAATAATAATTAAAATGAGAAGTGCCTTCTTAAACTTTTTATGAGAAGGGAACACCATCGTGCCGACCAGGCTGATAACCTCCCTGTGCATAATTTTAAAAAAATTTTTGCATGTTGTGCGCAACAGCCTTTCAAATGAGCAAAAAGTTTCCTGTCATTAGGCTGCAGCCTGCCAGCGCATGCTGCTGGTCTGAATTACACCTCCATGCAAACTCACTGATGTCACCAGGCCATATCCTCAGCTGGAGCCACCTGGCACAAGGCCGCCCCAGCAGTGAATTCACCACAGTTGACACCATCTGAGGAGCTGGCACGATGTCTGTACCAGGTTTGGGGGGCTGTAAATCAGGGTCAAGCTTTGACTCTTGCAAGAGCCACTGGGCCAAATCCTGCCTTCACTCGCCTTGTTTCGGTCCTCTGATTTTGCCAGTTGTTCTTCCCACAGCACAGTGGCAGTAAAACTTTTTGAAAGAGACCAGAAGAACCCTGGGAGAACTACTAAAAAATGCTCACAAAATAATATAGCATCAGTAGTTGGGAGTTACAATTCTGAAGGAGAGACAGGTTTCTTACTGAGCAAGGATTAGGAGCAGGGCTGGTAGTATTTCAGTGCTTGCGTACCTGAAGGGCTCAGGGACTTTAGTGAGTCCATCAGCACCCCGAGGGAAAGCAAGTTCAGGTTTAACATTTAAATGGAACATTAAAAATCACTGTAATTTAGAAATTCTGAGTTTTGGTGCTTACAATTTAGTACTGGTCAAATACTTTTGTATTTTCACAACAATTTATTTACATCAGCCAAGTACCTGTAATGTCACAGATGATAATCATTCACCGCTAATGGGGATCAGTTCCTAATTGTATCTGTCCTACCCACGTACTCAACACTAGCAAGCTGCTCCTCCCCTGGTTTTCAAGGTTAAAACTTAATTGCTTCTATCACTAAAAATACTCTCAACATTTTAATCTTGCTACTTTTATTTGTTTATTGCTGTGCAGTAATTATAATCCCACAGGGACTTTTTAGATGTTAATAAAGAGTACTGCACATCACTTTTCCTGGAGCTTGTGTGGCACTATAAACATCATGCTGAGTTTAAATTCCCCTCTCTGACCATATCCTTAAAAAAATCCAGCATTTGTTAAGAGAAAGGAGGGTATTATTTTTTTTTCTTAACAAAAAGAACTAGAAAAAAAAAAAGAAGGAACTTCAGCCTCACAATCTGCTAGCTACATAAAGCAGTAAATGTTCAGCTGAGACAGGGAAAAACCAGAACTGCTGGAGATTGGTTGTTTCCTTTTGGAGGAAACGATAAATGTGCCCACTTGTATTTTAACAACGTTACTACTGGGGCCCCTAATTACACAAATATACTTGTAATAAACTGCAGAATAGAAGAGCTGAAAAAGAATCATTCAGCACAGATCTTTCTCTACAACTTGAAGCTTTTGAGTTACCACTCTTAAATCTTGGCCCAAATCAGAAGGTGAAGATACTCAGCACTACATGAAGAATCATTTGTCTCCTGGGACAGGTGGAGAGGAGAGGCAAATCAGACATGTGGTGTAAAACTTCTCTCATGGGTGAGAACGCAACTTTGTCCTCTGCAACAGCTCCTGCAGCTCGGTGGCATGCATTATAATCACGTTACAAGAATATTAGACTCCATATCCACAGAAATCTCTGACCATTACGCCTCATTAAAACCTGACACAAGGAATACGGAAATACATGAAAGAACACAGAATGATGCAGAGGCATGGTCAAGCAAACCTCACGGTAACTGGCATTTTGCTTATTAGTCCATGCCTGTGAGATGAGAACTGTTTCACTGACAATGTTACAGAGCAGGGGGAAAATCTAAGTCAGAGCAGCCAATACACTGAAAGCCTTTCCTCCCCATATTGGCTGTTGAGGGCCAGCGAGAGAGTAGTGACTGATAGGCAAGAGACTGAGCTGGAGAAGAATGATCTGAGTTCCTGATTCTGGGGAGACACGTTCCTAAATGCCACACTCTCATTTCTGTGCTGTTTTCAACGCTTGCACGCAACAGGACATGAACTGCATTCTCTTCATTCATACCAAACCTATGTGAGGACACGAGGGTGTATTACAAGAGCTGATCTTTTACCCCAGCACTGCAATTGCAAAATTGCGTTTGAAGACACACAAAAACCAAAACAAAACAGAAAATGCTGTTGTTAGGGGCTGACTCAGGAGGCCTGGATGGCCCAACCCTAGTGAGAGGCTCAGCACGAGGAATCCAGCCCTGTGATCCGCAGTGTGGTATGCAGGGCTAGGTGCTGCTGATGTCACCGATGGGCTTATCTTGTACCAAAAAAAATTTCCTCTTGTATAATAGGGTTCGTGGGTGGGAATTAAACTGAAAATATATCTTCTGCTAACCTTCAGATGCTGTTATGCCTGGGGCGTTGGCCACCAACATTTAAAGTGTAAAGAGGACAGGCACATGCACACACCCTATACATGCATATATATATATATATGTCTTCTTGAGGACAGTTCTGAAATAAGTATAAACTTGCCTTTGCTGTAAAACACTAGCATTTTACATCTACTAACAGAAATATGTGTGGGTATCATCAACTTACAGATCTTTAATACCCATGGTTCTCAGGCCCGTATACCAAGTGATTAAAAGAATATACAGCCCTCTGCCTGTTTCTCAATAAAAATAAACGTGTTGCAAAGCAAACACTCCTAGAAAGTAACACATACGCTACAAGTCCCATCACAGGGAAAAGGGCAGTGAGTGGCTGTGCGGTGGTTGGCAGCTGCTGGGCAATGCCCTCCTCTCCAGTGCCCGTGTCTCAAACCCAGGAGGCTGTGCTCGGTGCCCCACCTGATCTCAGCTGTCTTGGCAGCATGGAGGAAACGTGATGATCTCAAAGAAAAATGTGAAATAGGTCACAAAGTCCCAGTTTCATGAGGAAGAGCGCTCTGGAGTATCGTTTTAAGCAGTAATTGAAGTCTCCTCTAATCATTATTTTCCAAAAGGTTTCCCCCCATCCTTCCAAACACTGTACTTTGACCTAGTAAGCCTGGCTTATAGAGTGTGTTAGTATCACCGGACCTCCCAGGTCCAGAGCACTTGAAAAACATGCAATAGATGTAACAGCATGGGTGTGAGACGAGCTCGGCTCTTGCAGGGATTGCCCCTCCAGGGCAGATGGACTTTCCCCTGAATAGTTTGTTGCCCCGTAATCTCCCTGCCCAGGCCTGACCGAGAAAGGCGCAGATATTTGTTTTTGCAAAGACAAGCTTAAAAGGTCCAGCTGATTGTGGTCTTGTGGCACAGCTTGGAGTGTGTACATTCCAAACTGAAATTTTGCTGATTACAATCAAATGCCGAGATTCTTATCTGATGGCACCATGTCTGATATCAACTGCTTATTTTGTAATATCCCACAAACTGCTTTCTCAACAGAACTGGAATCTGGGATTTCAGCTGAGAAATCCAGCAAGTCATATGGTTTCAAACCTAGAAAACTGCTTCTTGAATAATTTTCCTTTTATCGCAGTAAATCACAAAAAGGCCTCTATTCCCTACGCCTGTGACTCCTGCCGAGCCCCTCCCAGAGAACCTGTGCAGGTGTAGACCCACACTCTGGAATATTGGGGGGAATGCTGGTATTGTTGTGGCAGTTAAAGGAGGATTAATTAGATTTATAGTATTTATCTGGGCAGCTATTCAGTAGATGAAAAGAAGTCTAATGCAAATGAAATGAATAAGCCTTCAGAGGCCAGCGTGCAGTCACTTCTTCACTTGTGTCCCTTACATGGTCAGTGTAGAAATGGGCACGTTCCTGTGACAAAACTGAGGTATTTGAAGATTCCATTAGCTGAACTTTCTCTTTCAAGCATTGCCAGTAGATGTACAATATATACACGTGTTTTTCAAAGACTTTTATTTTGAACTCAAGATGTGAATCTCTGGTATTAAGGAAAGCAGAACAATCCTTTATTTAGCTGCACCTGCACCTTAATGCCTAATGAGTTTAGTCTGATGGAATCCAGACCTCGGGAAGGATTATAAATTCTCATTTGATTTCATTTACTTCTAAAATACCTTAAACCAGCTGTACCAGTCCAGAATCCAGTCCTTCTTTCTATATCAGTTTTGCAAATGTTGTTGAATTTTTTCCTGCATTAAGTAACTTTATGCTATACAATAATACACCAGTAGTAATAAGGAGCAGAAGGCAACTTGAAAAAATAATGTAGTGGAAGATAATTAGCACCATATAAGCTTGAAAAGCATCAATTTATTAACACAACTTTCATAAAATTCTTCATGCTCTGGAAGCAAGATTTGGAAAAAATTGGAACTAAGTTGGTAGGCAATATCTTCTCTCAGTGTCCCAGTGTAAGGCAGAGGAATCTGGCCTCACAAATGTGGATCTTCCCAGGATTACTGACTCAGGCTGTTTATTATGAACAGAATCTAGTTTGTCAAATACAGTTGAAACCTTCTTAGTCTGCCCCAGTGTAGTTACTGGAATGCAAGAGCATGATTCGATGCTGTTGCATCTCTGTATGATCAAACCATTGCATTGAAGCATTACTGTATCACGATTTGTTTTTCCTCTGCGTGCCCTCTGCACGTGCCGCCTTGCAGGTCGAGGTGCCTGTGCCGCAGGTGCCCAGCTTCTTGCAGAGGTGCCTTGTATTGACACTGGGGTATGAGCAGACACCCTCAGAGGAGCAGGGAAGCTTGCAGTGCTGCTGCCCTCACCCTCCAAGGATGAGCACCCTTCCAGACTATCAGTCACTGGTGGGTTGTCTTCCTTTACCTGGGGTTCGGTTAGAGCTGGCTAAAAGCACTTCAGGGAAACTTTCTTGCCTTCCTCTAATCTGAAATTTCATAGAATCAAAGAATTGTTTTAGTTGGAAGAGTCCTTTAAGATCATCAAGTCCAGCTGTTAACCCAACACTGCCAGGTCACCACTAAACCATGTCCCTCAGCAACACATTGACACGTCTGTTAAACCCCTCCAAGGATGGGGGCTCCACCACTGTCCTAGGCAGCCTGCTCTTCCTTTTGGGCAAGAAATTTTTCCTAATATCCAATCTAAACCTCCCCTAGCACAAACTGAGTCCATTTCCTCTCTTCCTATCACTTGTTGATGTTGACCAACACCCCCAGGTCCTTTTCTGCTGGGAAGTTTCCAGGCACTCTTCCCCAAGCCTGGAGCATTGCATGGGGTCATTGTGACCCAAGTGCAACTTGGCCTCGTTGAACCTCAGACTATTGGCCTCAGCCCATCGATCCAGCCTGGCCAGGTCCCTCTGTAGACCCTCCATACCCTCAAGCAGATCAATACTGGGACACCTAACTTGATGTCATCTGCAAACTGACTGAGGGTGCACTCAATCCCCTCATCCAGATCATTGAGAAAGATGTTAAAGAGGACAAGCCTCAGTACTCACCACTGGGGGACACCAACTGTGACCAGATGCCAACTGGATTTAACTCCATTCACCACCACTCTATGGGCCTGGACATCCAGCCTTTTTTTTATCCACTGAAGGGTACACCCATCCAAGCTGTGAGCAGCCACTTTCTCCAGGAGAAGACTGGTTCAAGCTGAACAAGAACTGTTTCACACTTGGAAGCTTTCCAGAATAACCCAGATCTTTTTATTCCAAAATCTGCGTTTCATCCCAAATAGCCCATTTTAGGTTTCACTGTGGTAGAGTCTCACGCTGCCTCTCACCTTCCTTGGCTGAACACACATTACTTCTGACTAGATCTGTTCAGCCGCTTGTCTCTCCTTCCCTGGGCCTGGGGATGTGTTTCCAGTTGCTCAGTGCTGTGTGTACAAGCAGGCAGGGCAGACTGCTGGGTTTTGCATCAGGGATTTTTTGAGAGGCCTCCAGCCTCAGAGCAGGTTGCAGGAAGCACCTTAGGCTCCATTTGTCTGCTGGTTGGATTAGGGGATTATTTTTCTCAGTGAACCATATTGTCACTGACTTTTCTCCCGCTTTGTGCTCTGCAGCCTCCTCCCCCTTGAGACACCCATCACCCTGCTTTCTCCTCCAGACTGGTACTACCCTTTTCTGTGCTGTGGCTGCCACCTCAGCCACCACCATCCCAACCCTCATCCATGATTCCTCTCTCTTCTCCCCAGGCTGCCACTATCTCCTTGACCCTTGGATGCACTGCCAAAATGTGTGACTTGGGGTTCACACCTAAGGCTGACACAGCTTCCCTGTGAAGTTGGCCTTACCAGATACAACTAACTCATTGACTTCACAGCACCGGGAAAGCAGCCTTGCTGTCCCCCAAACTACAGAAAGACGGTGAGCAGTGTAATGCAGCTGTCACCTCTGTTCAAAGAGGGAAAAGAAAAATATATTTCTGCATCTTCGCGTACCTCCCACAGCTGCATCCAGAGGATTTGGGGTTTAGGGGATGTGTCAGACAGCAGCGCGCCTCTGCTCTTAGGCTGTGTTATTCCATGTTACGCATTAGGATGCAGACAGAAAAGAAAGCAGGAGTAACAATGAGCTACTGCCTATTAGTTTGCTCACTGCTCAGTTTGACTACAGGGACATTTCTAGAAGAGGGTGCAGAGAAGAGCTAGGATTGCCTTTGGTGGAAAGGAAGCTTTGCAGCTCCCTTAGCCCGTGCTGCGCAGCCCCTGGCTGGGAGCTGCTCTCCAGGGGAACACCCATCTGTCAGATACAGAGAGAGATGCAACAGGCCCAGCTGTTGGTGGTGCAGCCTATCGGGGGTAAATACCAGCCTCGGTTAACCCTGGTCCTGGTGACAGCAGGAGAGATGGAGACATTCTGCGATGGCCACAACGCTGGCCAGCTGGGAGGACAGAGGAGGGGCTGTGTTTTGCAGTATCGCCGCAGTCTCCAGCTTGCGCCTCTGTCTCTCCAGGAAAAAAGCCACTGCCAAGGTGCTGGGAAAGGGGGAGCGGCTGGGGGCAAATCCCCAGCTCAGCACTGTCCTGAGTCCTCCCTGCCCAGTGAAGGGGGAAAGATTTGAGAGGCTGGGGGAGGTCCTGCAAGAGATTTCCTTGTATTGGATTCCTGGAAGATGAAGGTAGAAATAGAGGTAATCTGTCTAAAGGAACAACTTCATGAACTCTCATTTATTTCTTCCCCATTTTGCCATTCCCTCACACACACCAAATCCCACAGCAATCCTAAGCACGTTACAGCAGCTGCAGATGGATTGCAGCACCATGTGCTGCCGCGTTTCACGTGCTAAGGCTGTGAAAAAGGTATTCTGAAGAAACACAACTCTTCCCTGCTTATTTAACTTTGCTTTCCCCAGATACACATACAGACACAGTGAACTCAGCATCAGGATTGGCAGCACGATCAGTCTGTTTACTATTAGGAGAGTTTCATGTTCACAGAGCAGTACCTCTTGTAAATTTTTCACAATACCCTTCATCTAGCCTGGCTCTGATCTCAGCAGAGAAACCACAGCGTAAGTGGGTACCGATCAGGGCACGCTTGGAAAAGAAAATAGATTACCTGTGCATAACCTGTCCAGATATTTCATGGATGTTCTTTATGGAGAAATAGTTTTACCATCTGGCATTGCCTTAAAGTGCATGCAAACAAATCCCGGCATAGGAACATCTCCACACGCAGAAGGCGGCATGCACACTTCTCTGTCCTCTTCCTCCCAGATATGATGTTTCTCCTTTGCCATCTACCATCCTGAGGAATTTTAACCTAAAGTCTCCTGGGACAAGAGGATGTGGTGACTTGCAGCATCGTCTCATCCCTCCTCCGCATTCCTTGCCGCACGGCTCCCAGGGGAGCAGGTGGCTCCACATCGCTCTCCAAAGCCCTGCCTGAACCAGGTACACCACCAACCCTACAGCTGGAAGACCATCAGAAAGGGCCCAGGCGTTTTGTTAGAGAAGTAGCAATTTCTACCCTCAGCAGTCGTAGCTAGCTGAAGTTTAACTTGGTCAGGAAGAACTTGCTGCTGCTTCAGAGATAATTAAACCCATCTTCCCTCAACCCGCTGTTTGTACACACACAATGATACCATTGTTCAGAGTCATGCAACACATATGCTGACATTAAAGTGTTTAATCTTGTAGTACAGTATTCCATTATTTTTTGGACATCTGTACATGATAGAAAGGGTACGTATTAAGGGATTTGTTGACAAAGAAATGGCTAATGCTGATACATGTGAGGACTGAAAGGATCTTTCCAAGTTGCGTTCAGCAGTAGGGAGATTGCTCCTTCCCAGACCCAAAGCCTGGCACAGATGTGATACGCACTGTTGCTATTACCACTTTTCAATTTATAACAAGGAGTCAGTGTTTAGAAGAATTTTGGAAGCTCCCTGCTGGGTTTGTGGCTAGGTGGTCTTGCTGGCAACACCACCTTCATGCTGAAAGCTGAAAAAATGAAGTGATGGCTAAAGGAAAAATATTAACTCCAGAGGATTTGGTTCCCCCCCGCCTTTCGAAGCTAAAATGCTTACCCCAGATCACTTCGCAGAGTGAGCACTAAAGAATTTCAACCCCCCACCCCGTTTCTAACTTCTGGGGCTGGGGATCAGAATTTATGAAGCCTGGTTTTCATATTTGACATGAACACACCCGTGGCTAGGACAGGACTTTACCCCACCACACACTGAATTTACTAGGCAAGAAATACCTCAGCGCCTTTGCCTCCCTTTACCTGGCTGTAAAAGGGGTACACGAGCATCGGGTGCAGGTTCCCTTCTGCTGAGCGCTACCTTGGCTCAGAGCAGCCCCTTCTGCAAAGGGCAGAGGGGGACGAGACCATTAGGACAGGGCTTTAGCAGATGAGCCCAGACCCCCGCAAACGCCTGGGAGTCCTGGGCCTGTGGCTGAAGGACAGGCTGCATTTTTAGAAGTGGCAGGATGGCAGCAATCCCTGGCGATGGGATGCATTAATGAGTTGTATAAAAACCACGGACTATTTTCCTAGTAATCTTATCTCAGACCAAAATCAAGGGCGCATTTGTTTTTCCTTAGGTTTGTCCAAAAACCTGCAGTACCTTTTAGATGAGTTGGAGAGCTGCAATCATCCAATGGAAAAAAAATCCCTTTATCATTCTTAAAAAAAAAAAAATCCCGTCACACAATGCAGGATGCTTACTCCATTTATAGGACTCCCCATTTATATTCTTTAACTATTTCTTCAAATATTTATTTAACTGCTGCTTTAGCTGCCTGATGTCAACATGTAAATCTTGTAGACCAGAGGATGAAGCAAATGAAAACCAATCATGGAACTTCACATTCCCAAACTCTTGCCATTATAAATTCCCTGCCACTGTCCCGGTAACTCTTGCTGTCAAGGACAATGAAGAGGGGAACATGTGCCTTAGCAGACCGTAGCCTGGCACAACACTATTGCCGTCTTTATTATTCTCCCCTTTTTCCTCAGAAAATTATAAGGACTGACTTTGCACTTCTTGCTCAATGGGGAATCCTGCTGAGCCCAGTAGGCTCTTTCAGCTGTGGAGACTGCTGGATCCTTCCCTAATTGGTTCCCTCCTTCTTGAACCTCACTAACATAAGCAGAAAAAGTCTATATTTCGTAAGTGACGTGGTTTTCCACCAATTTAGAGACAAAGAAGTGCAATGTACAGAGGGAACATTTAATGCCTGTTAATTAGAATCCCAACAAGAGGTCTCAAATTTGGCATCCTGAAAATTTACAGCGCATTTCCCGATTGTCACAAACCCAGAGTCCAAGGGTGGTCCTGCCGTCCCTCCCACTGTGCTGGGAAGTCCCCAATCCTCCTCCTGCTACTGCTGCTCTGGGGGCACTACAGGGAGCCAGGTGAGGATGGGATTCACCTGAAAAATCATCTGGGGAAGGGAAAATTATTTTCCACTTGAATCCATGTAACCAAGGAAGACAGCAGCGTGAAGCAGTAGAGAGGAGTGGACCTTCCCTTTGAAAGGGAAAATGCTGAAAGTGCTGAAAATGCTCAGGAAGCCCAGGTGGAGCTGGGGGTCCCAGGGCAGACTGTTTCTAGGAATCTCACACTTTACACTGAAGTGATGCAAGAAAGCATCTGAAGTTCTGGCTTCAATCTCACAGTGTGGGGATGGAGTATGAAATGGTAAATGAAAAGTAAACTGTCTCGGAAAATTCAAACAAGATTTTGCACTGCTGGATGAAAACGGTGTAACTCAAAGCGTAGTTGGCTCTTTCATGAGAACACTAAAACTAAAATCAATCCTCTAGCTCACTCGACAAACCAGCCAGCTCTGAAGAAATAGCACTTGTTTTCTGTAGCTCTGCAGCTGTCAGAGCAGACAAAGCCTTTCCTACCTGCTAAACTCACCTATATGACTTCTTCAGTCCCTGGGGCCAGGGGGGCACAAGTAGACTCTGAAAACCTTTTGGACCTTGATGGTGGAGGGTGGCAAATTCTTTTTTTTTTTTTTTTTGGCATCCAAATCTCTGAGGGGTTTCTTAGGCAACTGCTGATGGCTCTGCAGCCAAGTCTCCTGCCTGGCTGAGAGGCTGAGGCAAAGGGGTGTTGTCTTTTGGAATCTATTTTCCTTTGACTTATCTTTCAGTCTCAGGAATTCAGGACCTTTAATCTATTTGAGATTAAAGTCCTTTACAAATCCCTTCTGGGCATTTTGGGGAGTAAAGAAGTTACAGACACCCTACTGCACATTCCTTTTGGTGTTTTTTTTCATTGTAAATGAGAAACAAGTAGCACTGTAGTGTGAGCGCTACAATAAATGAGACAACTACTCCTAAAGTGCCTTATAAAAACAATTAACATATTAGCAAGTCAAAGTGTTAACCAGAAAATTTAAGTTTTTACTTGTTTAAATACTCAAAATATATTCCAAGTGCATCACCCAAATGTGCCTGGGAGGAGGAGCTATGGAATTACCAAAGCTTTCCCAGTTTGGCAGCCCAAGCACAGAATCTATTCATTTGGTTTTACTTTGCTTGTGAAAAAGAGAGTTTTCACATCTTCAGAAATAAAGAGCCTAAAATTACTTAAGTAGGTAGATTGGCAAGAGTAAGGCCTCCCATGAAATCCACTGAAATTAGGGGAAAGATTTCTGTTGACTTCCCTGGGGTTTGGATTAGCTCTTTAATGCTTCTGTAATAATTATTTTTTCACACAGTCATTCTTGGAAAATTATTGCTGTGATTCACCGATTCTTTGCTTGACACACAGAGTTAGGGGTTGACATTGTGCTGCTGCGCTCGGTACCAAGTCTAAAATGGTTTCCTTGGTATGTGTAGAAAGGAACAACTACTGCAGGCTACGTCTCCACATAATCTTCGCTGTCATGTGTCATGCCTTGCCTGCCATCAATGCGTATAACTAAACCAGTGCTCCAACCAGTGTTGGCTCCAGAATTAGCTCAGGTCAGCTTTTCACTTCCCAGAAGTGATTTACAAAGTAGCTGAAAATAGCTGGGTCTCTTATTTCTAGTCTCAACACATTCTGTTGTGAAAATGACCAAACGTGGGATCAGTTCAAGTTTCCCAGTTTATGCTGATGCGTCATTTGCTTTAGAAGTTTGGGTTCCCTGCGCTGTTAAACCAGGATCTCAAGACTTTCTGTCCAGCGTTACTGTTTGGGTACTGGTTTCATCTGTATTGCTATGAGCTCCAGCTGTAACTACACTTTTCCATCTCTGTATCTTAACGTTTTCAAGTTTTGTGTCTGAAGAGTACACTTCAGAACACGCCAAAACAAGTACCAGGGCTTTGCTGACATTTTATCTCCAGCTTTCCTGTATTTTTGGATCTGATACCTGGCTACTTCACACCTGACCACATGTATCCACCGTATTTTCTTTTAACCATCCCTACTGTTGCACAACTATGCGTTCCTGCCTCCTCTTGCATCACCACAATACCACAACAGTTGGTTTGGAGAGACAAAAGACTTCAGGGAGATCCGAGCCCTACCTGTATCAGACAGACGAGTGCAGTCTGTGCAGCGTTCAGATCGTAGACAGATAGTCAGGGCCAGGCTTTCAAAGTTGCTGAGCTTACTTGCACATTTGCCACAGAGGTGTGGCAAATTTACTGATAACCACTAACCTAAGATATGTGCTTGTTTTGTTTGGATCACCTTAATTGTCCTGCACACTTTTTGGTGTCTTGCTTATTTTCTCACGAATCTTTTGTTTGCCTCCGTGCTACAGCTCTCGGATACCATTGTCTTGACCTTTCCTTTCCCAAAGGACTCCGCCAAAGGGAGTGTCTGGGGAGCCCCACCTACCATAGCTACAATTAGCAGCTACACTCACCATGTCCAAGAGTTATCTTGCACCAGCAGATTTTGAGCCATGTGTTAAATCAGGTCATAATTTCTCTAGAGTGGTTGTGCTTCAAAATGGGAGACCACTTCTAGAAATGAGGAGAACATGCATCACCTGAGAGTGACTGTGGAGTATTTCTCTAGGAGAATCCACTGCTTTCTCACAGCTAAGGCAGACAATCGGTCTCATAGCAGAATTGTTTTTTCAAGGGTGTTCTTCCTTTTCATCTTTCATAACCTTTGATTGCAAATCCAGAGGTTTGGCTTCCTCTCCAAGCAGCTGCCTTGCCAAGGCATTTGAATTGTGACAGTTTCTGAGTTGGAATTTCCAATGTTTGAAATTAGGAAATGGGCCAAAACCATTCACCAAAGCCTTTGGGTAGTAGTGATTTGTAAGCACTGTGAACCGTGGGCAAAGATGAGTTCAAGTTCTTAGGACAGGAGGGCTATTAAGTGTACCCAGCACACAGCCACATTGCTTGATGACTCAAAGGAGCATTTAACAGATAACGGCTGACAAATAGCTGAGATAAGTCCTTCCAGAATGACTGAAAGGTTCTCATGGTATGTTGTGTCAAAAGGGCTCATTGACTTTATAGATCTACCTCAGAAACTACAGTCACATTCAAAGAGCTGTAGCAATTTGCTTGACTGTTTTGGTGAATGCTTAAATTATCACTGTCCCCCCTCCCTCTTTTTTTCTTTTAAAAGCTTCCCCCATTCAGACTTCTCAGGTAATGAATTGGAAATGACCTAGTTGCACTATTGTCAAAGGTCTGACTAACAACCATCAAACCCAGGAAACGGAGGCTTCTTGAGCGCTCCCCTGCTTACCTCATGCTGTTGTGCTTAACGTATTACTGGGGTCTACAAAAAGTGCATGATCATATATGCTGTACCATATGGTCACAAATACCAACACACAGCAGCATGAATTAAGGATAAGATTTCAGCCTTCATAATGTAGAGTCTTGCTTTTATGAGTTCAAGTCAGACCCTTAACATTTTTTTAACATAGATTTTGGTGTTTAATTATGTAACAAGATTTACTGCAGTCATCTAACAGATGTTGATTCAGGGTCAGTGTTTCTCATAAATTAGTTCTGAAAGGATTTGTTACTTCTGGGTCAGCAGATAGGTCCAGAGTGCAAAGAAAAAGGGGAAAAACAATAAACACTGAGTTGAAGGGTTTCTCGGGATTCTTTCTTCAGTTACATATCCACATATTTTCACGATCTTAATGACTGTAGCCACAGGAATGTTTGCTTTAACACTAGAGATGGCTCAGCCCAAAACCCTATATCCAAACATCTGCAAAGCATGGGAAAGTTCAAACTTTGGGGCTCTTTAGTTTATGACCCTGGCTGTTAATTTTTCATACTAATATGACACATTTTTTTCTAGGGCTTTGCAGTGGGAATCACTGTGAACTCTAGCAGCACCTGAAAAAGTTTCATCTTCATGTGCTTGTTGTCAGACTTTGTGTATGAAGTGCAGCCAAAGACCAGTGTCGGCCGATGTAGTTGTCATCAAATATGCACCCTGAAAAGGTGCACCCATCTTCCTTTGAAAATTCAGCCTTCTCATGTCTTTGGAAGCAAATCATATTGGTACACCCTACCACTTGACCTCTCCATAATACACCCTGCTGGTGATGCTATCCATGATATAACTAAAACCACACAACATTATATTCATTCCTAAACAGCTGTGGTTAAAGGAGCTGCTCCATATTAAAATGTTTTTCCTTACCCTCTATAATTTAGTTGCAGACAAATTCCTTTGAGACTGAAATCATACTCTTTCTATCTTATTCTGCTGAGAATACTTTGGAGGAAAGGGATTGAGGCACATTTAATAGTGTTGCTAGCACTCACAGGGCAGTTTTAGCCCATGGAGTATTTTACAAACACTGATGAGTATTTACACTATTACCCCACTTCAGGGTATGAGAGACTGAGTGATGGTCCTGAGGCTGTATGAGATGGTACAGCTAAAGGTGCAACAATCATGTTGATTTAATGCACTCTAAGACTGCTTAACCTATAAAACCAGTTGCTGAACTTAATCGTCCTTGTCTTGGAAAGCTTAGGGGCTTCTTACCTAAGAAACTCCTCTAAGATGAATCCCAGCTACTAGTAAGAGCTCTGAAGTATCTCCCTGAAGAGCAATCACACAGTGGCAAACTGTGAGCCCCGGACTCTTGCAGAAATAATGTGCGAGAGAAGGAAGAATCCATGGCCAGCTGCTGAATCTTGGCCAGGAAAGCAGCGCTGCACCTGCTCCATGTAAGTGCTTGGATGCAGCCTGGTTCCCGGAGGCTCCCCGTGTTTGTCCCTGCCACAGGGGAGGCCCTTGCGAGTGCAGGTACGCATTTGTACCACACAGCGTTGTAAATGTAAATAGCACTTTCCAGACTCGGGCTTGAAGCTCCTCTTTTTCAGGAGTAATTCCATTTAAGTCAATGGATTTACACAATGGATTTACTGCTGCCAGAAGAGAATCAGGCCTGTAGAAAGACACACATTCTTTGCCAAGAAAACCTCAGAGCTAACTACTTGAATTGTGCAGTCAAGCTGCAGGGAGGTCAAGTGGACAGACAACGGGACTGGGACATACAGGAAGTCCCTGGTTCAAACCTTAGCTCTTAAAATGTCATGCGGTGTGACCTCTGGCGAGCCAGTTCATCCCCTTATACCTTTGTTTCTCCGTTTTCCTTTGTCTGACTTGTCTGTTTAATTTGGAGTTTGTCCCAAGAATCGTGCTTCACTGCGTGCGTTCGGATGGGGCACTAACACCTCGCCTCCCCCTTGCTGGAGGAGTCTCAAAGTCTTTGTTTCCTCACAACATCAACCCTCAGCTTCAGCATCCACCATCAGCGTTACATGAGACCATCAGCTGTCTGGCAGAAGACAGGCAGACCTGTCACTAGGTGGGACAACGCACTGCCCTAACGCTGTCTGGAGAGGACTCTGGCACTTCTTGTTATTTCACCGTCAGAGCTGGGAGGTGTAGGAAGGTCCTCACTTTGAACATCTGCTTCACAGCCCTGATTGCTGAAGGTGCTTTAAAATGAAAGCCCTGACCCTTCAGAGAGGGGCTGTGAGCTTGTGATAAATTCAGCTGGCACCCCCAGTGTGGGTCAGTGGCATGAAAAGCCTCAAGGACTGGAATTTGTGTGTGTCTGTGCACGGGTATGCACGTGTGCGTGCAGTTTTCAGAAGGAGAGTCAGGCCAAGAACCAGCACTCTTGAAAAGCCCCATCTGTTTCTTTGAGCTCCTTTCCACAGCAGCTTGGTCGTTATCAGTGGCAAACGTCCAGAGTCACTTGTCAAGCATGAAGCTGCCAAAAATCATTAAAACACAATGGTCACCCACACCCTGTACCAGCCAGCTGTAGGACTGCTTCAAAGGGTCTGATTAACACATATATGCTTATAATAGCCCAGATAAAGTCACGTCTTTCCTACATGCTTTAATGAGCTGAACAACAGCACGAGGTGCTGCAATCAGATATTCTTGCCCTGTTCTGTTGTGGCAACTCACAAGCTTGTTTGATGGCAAGGGGAAAGGGAACAAAGCAGGTGGCTAATGGGCTGTTTTTCTGTTTCAGTGGAGCATGACAGAGAGTTTCACCATCAGCGCTGCCACTACCGAGAGTTCAGGTTTGATCTCTCCAGAATCCCAGAGGGGGAAGCAGTGACGGCTGCCGAGTTCAGGATATACAAGGATTACATCCATGAACGCTTCGATAATGAAACATTCCAGATTAGTGTCTACCAGGTACTCCAGGAGCACCCGGGAAGGTGAGTGACCGACCCACAGGGAAATCCTGATGAAAGCGCAAGTAGAGGATATTCCTTCAGAGAGTTACATCCAATACTTTTAGAAATACCGGTGCCACCAGCAGAAGTGTGAAGAACTGGGATTAGGAGCAGTGTTGTATGCTGGAGTCTGTCAGTGCTAATGCAGGGAGCACGTAGCTGCCCTGTGTGGTCAGCCACCGAGGGCATGGGAAGAGGGTGTCCTGTGAGCCTCTATGAGCCCCGAGAGGCATCCCCAGCGCTGCTGCTCTTATCCCTGGGAGTGCTCAGTAGCTGAGGACCCAACAACCTGGCTGCGTGCTAGTGCAGGAAAAGATCATAAACTCTGAGTATTTCAAGACTTCTGGAGGACCTACCCTCTTCTTCCTGCCACTTACAGATCCTGAGGTGGCAAAACCACATCCGACAGCTTCCTTTCTAATTGTAGCTGAATTACTAGCCTTTATTACCAAAGGCGTTCAAGTTCCCTAATTAACCAAGAGAGATGACACCAAGCTTTTGATATTGACTGATTGTTCTGTGCGTGCAAAACTACAAGATGAGCTATTAAATCCAATCCAAGCAATTATTAATGTATGCCAAGCTCCCTGACAAATCTTCCAGGGAACTTGAATAAGAACATATGTTCAATTTTTCATCTGTTTTTAGTTCCAATTAATCAGCAATCCCAAACCATTTATCAAAGGCACTTAGTTTCAGCTGCACACATTTCTTTTACATACAAATCCTACCAAAAGTGAGGTTGCATTTATTTACATGAAAAGTATTTACAGTCACATGCTAGTCAGACATTATTTTTCAGGACTACTAAATATGGGGCAATAATACTACAGCCCTAATTTAAGTTTATGAAAAGAAAAACACTGGGGATATAAAAAGGGAAAAGTCCAAAAGGGTAAGAAAAAAAATAGTGCAATCAGGAATCTGGCCTAAGATTTTTATAAGAGCTAATAAAATTGCAGAAAAAAATTACTACAGGAAACCTTATCAACGTTTTTAAGTGGTGAGAATTTCTACTGGCTTTGCGGTATGGTAAAAGTATTTAACCATTGGTATGTTTTCTTCCACATCTGAAATTCTGATTTTATGGCTTCGAATTCTTGGTTCTCTAAGCATTTCTAATGACACAACTATGTGCAGGGTTTGGGGATTATGCTAATATCAATCTTTTTATCAAACAATGATAATTCAGACTATACCTTTTAACCAGGCTTTCTTAAAGGAGACTGCAACAAGCCACAAATGTGCACAGGACCCGTTACCTGTCCTGCTTACCGTAAGCGTGTAAGTTTATTCCATCTCAGGCCCTTCCAGAGACAGAAGCCCCTTTGCTCTATGTCTTGGGTAGGTTATTTATGTACAAGCCTGCAGGGGTGACTTTTCACTCTTTGGAAGATCAGAGAAACAAGAGATGTGTTGGCAGATGAAGAAGCCCTAACCAGTGTGCCAGGGCATTAGGGAACTGCCAGAAACCTATTCGTGGAGTAAATGTCCTTCCTCATCAGATGCCAGGGAAGTTCTCCTTCAGACCTGCTGAGTGAGGTAGGTGCCCACTAGGAATCTTACTGAGAGTTAGGATGGCATTTATTACCTTAATTTTACAGAGATGCTTAATAAACAGGTTTGTTAAAACTGTGCTTGGAGAGGGCTGCAAGGTACCTGGAGTCCTCTCTAAACACAGGGCTTGGTGTTTAGAGACTGGAGATAGGTGTGGACAGCAAGTGTTTCTGCAAACTGTATCTTTCAAATTCTTATTCCAAAAGGAAAAAATATGCAAAGGACAGGAACATACATGAACCTCTGACTGGAAGAGGAGTCTTCCTAATTTCCTCTGACTGAGTCTTCCTAATTATACACATGTTCCAGCTACAAGATTAGATGCAATTTCATTGCATCATATTCACCGCGGAAACGCTAGCTGAAATGAGTGTTCATGCACATTCACCCTTCACGTATATTTTGGCACAGGCAGTGGTGAGTTTTTGAACAGTTTGTCCTGAAAAAAATATTCCTGTTGGTTTGCAGTGACCAAAGGTAAAAATACTGTCACTACATTTGTAAAAATATTTGCTCTTTTCCTGCGTTTTTCCACTGACATTTTCCAACCGGCTCGGTCACAGACCAGTCGTCCAAGTCAGTGTGTCATTGGGCAAGGGGAGAAAGAAAACAAACTCTCTCCAGTGTTGATCAAAAAACACCCATTCACTTTGATGCTTCCTTGGCTGTTTGTCTCATCCTGAGCAGGCTGGAAAGTCAGACCCATCTGACGTTGTTAGCAACAAGAGCAAAACAAAGCCAACCCTCCCCCCCCACACAGGCAAGAAAACCTTTGCTTGGGTTTGGCTTTGCAAAGTCCTCTCCCTTAGAGCACAGCAGGTACGATGGCCAGCAAAAACCAAATGGTTTTCCCTCTCCCTGTGCTCGTACGACGATACAAGAGCAGTGGGATCTCCCATGAGATTGCTGGAATTGCCTTTTGAGATCTGAGACACCAGGTATTCCCCAGGCCTGCGCCTCCCCCCCCACCGTGACGTACACCTCCCGTGTAAGTGCATCAAGGCACAGCAGCTCAGTGCCAGGCTCCCCAGAGGCAGCATCGTCTCTCCTTTGTAACACAGCAACACACAGCAGAGATCAGGACACTCTTCTAGGGCCACAAAACCAGCACGGGATACAGCGGGAAAGCCCAAGCTGAGGCTGACTGGAGAGTTTTCTCTTTGAGGGTAAAGAGACCATCAGGCTTGATTTTCAGTTAAACCTCAGATGAGCCTCCAGTTTGGAGGGTGTGATGGTGTGCCCTCAGTTCAAATAAACCATAAGTACGAGCAGTTCAACAATTAATGACTGTTTTTACAAGTTCAGACAGGTTGGCGGGTATCTAACCAGCAAGCAACATCTCTTGTCTACAGTTTGTCAGTTAAAAATACAGCCATAGGTCTTTCTAGACAAACAGCTGCACCAGCAGCAGACTGTTTCTGAAACCCTGCCCTCAAAAGTACCAATGTTTGAACATAGGGTGCCTGCTCAGTCATGGGCAGATAGACACCTAACAACCCTGGCCATCAAAATGAGAGCCCAGCCCTGGCCTCTGTAGCAGATGGATGCCCCTCTGGACTTGGACTAATAAAAATTATATGTGTCAAACTGAAGATATTATTACAGGTACTTATAGGAAACCAGATTGAATGACCAAATAGTCTTTCTGGCCTTTCCAAATCTACGAATCCATTGCAAGGCAAGCTTTTCAAACTGGCAACATCTTTCTAAAAAGGCATGTACAGCATTCTTTAGGCACAAAGCATCAGTTATTCACTTTAAGCAAACAAGTACATTCATGAACAAAAATGTTCCTAATATCATAAACACTGTGAAAAGAGTTGATGTTTTGACTAATATAACATGTCTCAAAGCTTTCGTATGCATAACTTTAAGTCTAGTGACTCATGTACAGCTTCTGTTTGGTCTTCATGGTTCACTCACCCAAGAAGCCTGGGAAAG
>NW_010430731.1:28655-59288 GCF_000710305.1 Buceros rhinoceros silvestris
AAGAGTTCTATAAAGCCAGTGACTGGCTTGAAAAGAGTCCTGAGCAGCAGGACATCAAGTCCGTGTTCATGGTCACAACCCTGCTAGTAGAAACTAGGTTACCATTGGGGAGCCGGGTGGTACCCAGGCCTCCGTCTCCTCCCTCCTGGGTGCTGTGAGAAAGCAAAGCAGCTTCCAGTGCTAGGGAGCAGATATCATGGGGCAGAAGGCTTGCTACAAGGTGTGGAAGGTCATTTATCTCGGGCATGTACGCAGGGAACATCCAAATAAAGTTTATGGCTACAAGCCTGAGAAAAATGGACTTTGATATCTTTACAGTGGGATTAGGAATTAGCGTGAACTGTTTTGCCAAAGAAATACCCATTACGCTGAGACTCTCCACTATTGTTGTAAGCAATGGCCAAAGCAAGAATTTCAAAGGGTCTCAAGTGCTGAAGAGACACACAGGTATGTAGTGAGATTTCTAATGGCAGCTAAGTATTGTAACTCCTATTGTAACCTATCAAACTTGGGTATTTTCAAAAAGCGCCCATGCAGTGCTGGGGCAGATGGTCAGTCAGGGCATCATCCTCAGTTTATTAACCTGAAGCTGCAGGTTAGGCTGTATAGCTCCCCCCCGCACTGGAGCTTGATCCTGCCCATCTGTCTGCACCTTCAGAAGCGAAAATACCTTGTCCCAGAGTTGCATCTCCAATTTCACTGGACCCAGCGCTTGCACTGCGGAGTAAATCCCAACCCTTTGAAGTCGATGGGAGTCTTGTTACTAGAGAGAATAAAGCCAGGTACTTGACCAGCCTTTGGTAATTGAAATGTAGTTGCAACATGTTCACTTTGTGGCCTTTATGGATTTCACAGGCTTCAAAGGCAGTGAATGATGTGAATGCTCGTGTTACCAGCCCTGCAGAAAAATAAGATCTTGCAGGATGCATTCCTGGGTTTGACTTGCAGCTGGAACGCTTTAGTTTGTGCTTCAAACTACACCACTTCAGCACCCGGATCAAACCTGAGCCCCTCTCCAGACCCCTTTCTCCCTCTTGTTGGAGTCTGTTTCCATGTTGTGGGTTGAACTGTAATTCTAGTAACTAAGAAAGATCTAGGCCCACCCAACACGCGAAGCAGATGTGCCTTCTTTTTGGAGCTTTTTAAGTACCAGTTCTAGGGATGGTGCAGCAAAGAAGGGTATAGTTTGCTTAAACATTGTGCCCAGCACCACGGCGGTATCTGCAAGTACTAACAGCATCTATAAAGGTACCAACAAGGGCTTTGGTGTGGGAGGTAGGTTTTGGTGACTTATCTGCAAGTCAGTTGATAACTGTACTCTTCTCTTAGCAAGTAGAAAGGGAACTTCAGCATGGAGACCCTGTAGCTCTCCAAGAACAGAGCTGCATTACCTCTTTCAGATCATTCCTAAAAGCCACTGCAGCCAACAAAACCTCTGACAAATCTTGAACTCACTTAGCAAGACACAACTCTTCACAGGCACTTGAGTAGCTGCAGGAGGCATTTTGCATAGCTGAGCAGGAGCCCGCTGGGGTAAGAGATGCTCTAATGAACAGCGATTCAATGCTGACTAGAAACAGCTGTATGGAAAGTGTCAGAGATACGTATATAACCTCATTTCTCTCAGCACTGCTGTTACAAGAGGCTTCATATTTAGGAAACATGTCACATCTCTCTGTAACAAACTCCCATTGCCACTTTTAAACCTAGATCTTGCCCTTCTCAAACACTACATAGGAAGGGGAACATGCCTATGAGAAGCTCACAAATCAGAATTAAGAATCCGCTGAAATTTTAAAATGAACTTAATTTCTCCAAGGTTCATCAAAATTTACACAGATTTGTTTCACTACCGGTGCAGCCAGTTTGCAGACCAGTCCTTGGAAATCATCTCCAGCAAACTATTCCTGATGTGGCCATCCCTTCACCTGGAAAAGGGCCCAGGCTGCGTTCGGCTGGCAGCGCCGTCCCTAGGGGCACGGGGAGGGTTTTTATCAGCAGGGAGGAAAAGGGAAGGATAAGCAGGAGGAGGGAAGGTGTGGGAGGAGGGCTGCATCAGGTCTGTGTACAGAGGGAGTTGCAAACATGCCAGGGAGAGGCCCAGGGAGATCCTGGGGCCCTCTCAAAGTAGGAAAGTCTGAAAAATATTTTCCTAGGCTTGTCTTTAGACAGCTGCAGCCGACTTCAGGCAATGACACCAACCAAACTGGAATCTGGATACTGCAGTTTTTTAATCCAAACAGATGTCTTCTAACCCCAGATCTCCTCTCAGCCTCCCAGGATGCCCTTTCTGCCTTCTCCCTCCACCTGCTCAAACCTGGACATAAAGTCTCCGTGTCCCCTTCATGCCAGCTCTGTCCTTGGCTGCCTGTTAGTAAACTTGCACCATGCCCGAGGCCCAAATGGCACCTCTGGGGTTAGAATACCCGTCAAGAGGGTAGGATTATGCTCCTGGATTAGTGGCTGGGGTTTACGTGCCGAGTCAGTAAGACATTTAACATATCCATGCCTCAAGTGTTTCCCACTTTAAAATGGAAGCAGGAGAGTTGACCCATATTTGTAAAGCCATTCAAAGCAGGACCTGCTGGCAGTGGCCCTGGGCTAGCTGCTGCCAGGACATGGCCAGGTGAGCCTGGGCTCCAAGTCCATTCCCAACCCAGGGTGCCAGAACGTCAGAGGAATCATAACGAAAGCTGCCAAGAGTCACCTTTGCTGCTGCCTGTCCTTCCCGTTTATTTTTATCCCACTTGGAGGTGCTCATTAGTGTTTACTATCACTTGTTGACCAGCAGCTTGAAATAACAGAGCTGATGAGGGGAAGGCAAGTGAAGAAAACAGGCGCAAAAGCAGAGGCAGTTTGGTAAGAGGGCTGCCCTAGAGCAGTGTAGACGTTCTAGCATTACAGTGCATAAATGCTGAGTTTTCTCTCCAGAATTGCCAACTCTCATTTTCAGTGAGTTTCTCTCACTTGCCCATGTTCTTCCTCACCCCAGCTCCTCAAGGCAGGTGATGAGGGGAGATGCTACACTTCTGATTTTTGGGTATGTTTCTAGTGTTTATTGCTTCAAACCAAACTGTATCCTAGAGGCTGAAAAAATGCCCCAGCAAAAGGGAAATGGCCCATACATACTGTTTTCATGAAGCTTCATGGCTGTTAATCCTTTCTCATAGAATTACTGCATTGCAACATGGCCACTCTCTTCCTCAGCATTTCCTTTCAGGATACGCTTACTTACCTTTTCTGTATTTCATTTCTCCTTATTTCTCCACAAACCTCACTTCTTCCAGTCCTTTTCTCTTCCATTAATCACCTGTGATTCCTTTTCTTACCCCACTCAAGCCACCTTCACAGACCTTAGGCAGCTTCAGCCCTTCCACCTCCGTAACTCCAGCTGCTTTCCAGACACGATCTCACACACATCCTCCCCAGCCACCCTCACTTTGCAAAACTTCTTACTCACTCTTGAGTCCAGAAAACAGCAAGTTCACTAAGGAAATTTCATAGGCCACACAGCAGTTATATGACCTGGAGACAAATGTTTGGGAGTGCTTTCTAATAGGAGGTGACTCTCCTTTTCGGCATCCAGTGCCAAACACTACCAAAGCAATCAGCAAAGTGCCAACCTCCTGTCCTCATCTTAGGCTCCACTGACAGCCCAGCGCTTGAAAAAACTGAGCTGAAAGCCCTGAGTGTTATCATTGCTAAAAGCTTTGACACTCCTGCTGGTGTCAGTACTCTGAATGCTGAGCTATTTTGATGTGATCTCAACAAAACATACTTGTGGTCTGGATCCAGACTTCCTAATTTATGTAACTCTAATCTAGACATTAACATTACCATGTCCCAGCCTAATTTTCTGTAAAATGAGGATCATGTGCCTTTTCCTATCTCTTGGTCTGCTAAGAAGTTCTGTATAGTTTCTCACATGCTCTGAAGTTCTCAAATGATGAAGGGATTGAATGCAGGGCCAAGGAACCAAAGGGGTTTTCTGCCCCTCGGTTGCAGAGCCATTATTCACATTGCTCTAGGAAGACTCTAAATATGTGTACAGTTGGTAGGTGAGGTACCAGAGAGCGAGATGTGCACTAGAAACCTTCTACCTTCTGTGCTTAGATCTTTATCTCAAAGCTAAACCCCAAACCAGCCACATCAGCTAGTTAACTAGCACTCCCTCATATGCCAAGCTGTTAGATAGAGCCCTCAGAGCAAAGTTTGTTTGAGTCTAAGCAGAATAAGATTTCTTTGCCATGCTTATTACGTCTTGTCCAAAAACGGTGTCTAAAGGGCTTGCTGTCCACTAGCTAGTGATTTAACACTTTTTGCCATAATTCTTTGGAGAGCAGGGCATTTCGCATAAAGAGAGGTTGCTCTTTTTAAAAGAACAAGGGGTTTCTCTTCATCGGAACAAGCACCACAATCTCAGGAGCCTCTGCTTGCAACAGCAGTCAGGCTTTGCATCCCACCCCTGGCTGCTGCTGGTGGGCCAGAGTGGAAAGTGCTAATCTAAGAGTGCTTGAACTTCTCCAGAGAGCATCTGACACGGGGTCTTTTTGGGTCCAAATGTTCCAAGCGTGTGTGGGAAGGACATTTCCCTTTATGTCTCCCTTTGATCTCTCTCACTTCGGGCTTCCCCTCCAGGCCTATTGTTTGCGCATTGCTGTAACTACAGGAAAACAAACGCGTTATACAATTTCCCAAACTGACTCACCCTGGTACTTGATGCCTCATGTTGTCTGGTTACCCTGATTGCATCATGTCAGCATGGGAACCTTAAAGGCTGGTTTTTCTGAGTAATAACACTGCAGCTGAGGAGTAGCTAAAACCAAAGAAAGTTATCATTAGTGCTATTATCTTCAACCTGCAAACTACAAGGGAGAAAAACTGAGGATGCCAAGTTTCTATTAACTAAACCTTGTGTGAATCATGAGTTCCAGTCAGGGGCCATGCTTAAATGATGCAGTATGTGAATATAAAAACCCTTTACTTCTGGAAACTTGGACTCAGCCATTGGAACGGGCCAATCCGTACTACTCCCTTGTCCCTGGCTCCTCTGGGATGCGTTTTGTTCAGTGTGTCGTAAACAGGGCAGGGCAGGAGTTGTCCACACAGCGGCTGTGTCATGCACTGTGGGAACCAGGCCATTGCTTCTGGGTGGGGATGAAACCCCAGGAAATTTGTCCCCTGATTAGAGTTCAAGCATCTTACATTCCTGTAACTAATGTGTATGCAGAGGGAGGGGGTTGTCTGTAGTGTTTAACTTCAGCTCTCTGAGGTGCACCCAACAAAGCTGACTGAGCTCCAGGAGCAGCAACCAACACCTGGGTTGAGCGTCTCCCTTGCTGCACCTCGGCCCCTTTCTGAGCCACCCGCCTGGGCTGCCCAAACATCCACTCCAATACTCCCCATAGGAACCCTGATGCATTAGCAAGAAAGTGTTGCAGCAAGTGAAATTCTGATGTAGGGCTTCTTCCACAAACCAAAACTGCTCAAAGAAAGCAAAACTCCCTTTCCTGTGCCTTGCTCCACGGCAGGGACCTGCTGGGCTAAGGGAGGAATTAGAGTCGTAATCCCACACCTGCAAAACACCTCTTGCGAGAATCAGACCTTGCCTCCTCTTTGAGTTGCGCTGACGCAGCCACTGCTTTCCCCCAGGCTGCCCCACGCAGCACTAACTGCACCCTCGGCAGCACTGGCTGTGTCTACATGTTCAGCCAGGGGTACCTAAAGGTCTCGTGCACTGGTGAGGAAAGGGCAGAATGCTGTTACACCACTGGGCGATGGTGCTCACGTGCTCTGCAGGAACAAACTTCAGGAGTTTCATCTCACGTAAACCAGCACAGAGCTAGAGACATCTGCTAGCTCACGGAGTAAAGCAGTCATCCCTTACGTGCTCTGGCCCACAAAGGTTGAAAGGAAAGCTAGATACTGAAATCACTGCAGTAAAACTCCGTTTCTGTTTTGAGTCAGCTTGTTGGGACAAAAGCCTCTAATTTCTTGGTACCTCACAGGGAAAAGAATTGCTAAAAGCTATGAGACAAAAGCCTCTGTGGTGACAGCGCTTCTCAGATTCATTTTTGATCATTTGATACTTGGTGCGAACAAGAGGCACTGTGTAAACTAAGTTAAATATATATCTTTGCACTGACAAATCAATACTGACAAAATTAATAAGGCTTTCTTTAAGCTTTGAGGACATGATTAAAGGGTTTTCCAAGGATATTTCTTCATTCAAAAGGATATAATTACACTTAAACAAGTTATGTTTGTGCGCTGTAAGTATAAAAGCAGCTCTTAAGGGACTTGTCTAGACACTTCTACTGAGTTTCTTTGTTCTTCTTGTAAAGTTTTGGGGTTTTTTTATAAAGGAACTGCACCACTATCCAAGTTTTTCATCCAAGTTTTATCTCTTTCTTAATTTCTGATAAGAGAAGATTCCTTCCTTTCCAGAACCTGTGTTTTCTCAAATTTCCTTTTTAGAGAAATCTGCCAGGAAATGTTTTGTAAATCCAGAATACCCTTTTTGAATGGACAAAATCCTCTCTATTTCAAATCCTTCTCATCTTCTGGTATTGATTCTTTGACTAGAAAAAGTCAGCAATGGCCTTTAAAAAAATTAAGCAATGAATTGAACAAAAATTGCTATCCAAAGTAAAGCAGAGCTGTTGACTGTGTAGAGGGTTATTACCTCAATCAGTTATCTGTAACCTCAGCTGAACAAATTTAAAAACCCCTTACAGATTACATGTTAATATATGCATGCCAGTGTGCTGGTTGGCTTGCACCAGTGCTACAATTACGCATAAAAGTCAGGAAATTATGTGTGGAAAGGATAATGAGCTGCATTGTCTGCCCAATTACCAGGTTTGCATATGCAAACAATAATTTTGCAAATCTGTGCCTGGCAAACTATTTTTCTGAAGATGCATCAGCAGCTTTAAGGTTAACTGTAACAGCAAAGTAACCCAAAACCACCTCAACTCTGCTTCAACCCATCCTCCCTTTTTTGAAGGGAAGAAAAGCGCTTCGCCGGAAGGTGATTAGATGAGAGAACACGCCAGCCCTATCGCTGAAAGGGCAACCAAGGCTGTTGCTTAAAGCACATATGTGGATGCCTATAGAAACTCCAGTGGAAAGCTGGGGTAACTGGGAAATATGCTTCTTTTCTTCAGGGATTCAGATTTGTACCTGCTCGACTCTCGAACAATCTGGGCCGCAGAAGAAGGGTGGCTGGTGTTTGACATCACTGCAACCAGTAATCACTGGGTGGTGAACCCCCAGCACAATCTTGGCCTGCAGCTCTCCGTGGAAGGCACCGACGGTGAGTGGCAGACACCCACATCAGTCAGGGAGTCTTTGCTTCAGGTACACAACTCCCAGCCAGAGGAAGCCTTAAGCATTCTGTGCTCTCTCCTTTGAATAAGATTTCTTAAGCATGATTTTCCCGAATTTGCCCAAGATGGAAATAATAATAAGAAAAAGCCTGTAGACACATCCTCGTCAAGGTATGCATACGCTGCTGGCTAATTTGGGGCTAGTGCAGTCCAGCTGAGGAGAAGGGAAGAGACTTTGCTACGTGCGAAGAGAGACAACTGAGTGATGGGGAAGGCTGGTGTTAGACCAAGTCTTAACTAAAAAGTCGTGCAGCTTTGTCTTAAAGTTAAGATTCCCGATGTTCACTAGGAGACCAGAGCAAGGAAACCAAAGCATCCTGGATCTTCTGGAGGGTTCCTAGGACCTGGGACCATCTGCAACTGCCTGGCTGCCCCACAGGAGATGTTAAGCAAAACTCAGCTCAGAACTATTGTAACTACTGAGTATAATTATCTAAGGACATACTTTCATTCTCCAGATACGCATCTATGACATCACTTGCTATTGGTTTTTATGGAACACTCTGAACGTTTCCAGTAAGTGTTATTTTGCATAAAGACTGGGTAAAGCAGTTTTGAAACAGGCAACTGTGGAGAGTCATTTATGTGAAAGGGTGATTTTACTCATGCGAGACCTGCGCAGAGAGGTGCACAGGGTTTGTTTTAACCTGCCCTTTCTGAGCGATGAGTGAATGCAGAAACCCAAATGCAGATACAAAGCAGGCACCTCACCATGGAAGTTACTAGTCCCCACCCCAATGACAGACACTTTCTGCAATCTTTGTATAAAGATTCAAATTCAACCTGATTCACAAGTTAAGATTGACTCGAAGTTAAAACAGGGAGGGAGGCAAATCAACAGCCAGGGCAAGTGTAACCATTTCCAAACACTTGTCCTTGGTTTTACCTTCCAGTTTGCCCCCTAGATGAAATACTTGGACGTATAGAACTTGTGTCCATGATGATGGCACATTTGTTCAATTGTGGTTCACATACAGGAAACCCCATCAAGACCCAGCCCAGAGTCCACTGAGAACCGATAGCTGGACATAAGCTTGATAGCTCTAACCATTGGATACTGCAGTGTCACACTCACGCTCTTCTACCAGTAGTCTTCTTACCGGCCTGTCCTGCCCCATCCTCACCTTTACAGCAAAAGTCAATCCCATTTTGCAGCACTGAGGAGGAAGGCAGCTGATTTAGGAATATGTTACAGATTTCAGTGGAGACTTTTCACGATCCAGCATCCAAAGAAATGCTGCAACTTTGCACACACTTACAGTAACCCTACGCTGCTGGAGCAATTAGAAGTGGGCCCTTAAAGGCATACAGCCAGATCCATCACAGAGGGAGTGATCAAAGACAGAAATTCCCAGGTTTGGCGATAAGTGCAGTCACATCAATGAAAATTAGGAATCTGATTTCTTTCTGCACTCCTGAGAAATCTGTCTGAGTGTGTATATTATTTCAATCCTTTGCTAAGTAACTTGCTGCTTTCTGGAAATACAACAACAAAATACTTTAATCAATCAGCACGTTGTTAGAAAAGCCAACCACAGTTTTTAAAAAATATGTAAGAGGTACAGGACCCGATCATCTGCTTGTCTTCTGTAACCAAGGCCCCTGGCAGCACACCTTTGCACTCACATTTCCCCACCACACATGTGAATTTTTGTTTCTATTTTGAGCGGCCAGGACATGTCCTTCCTTGCTCTCCAAGGTTTATGCTAACAAGAAAGCTGGTTTTATACCCAGACTTTATGTGAACATCCTATGCTGCAAACACAGCAGGACTTTGATGCAACACCACGTGCTTGGGGAATCCCAAAAGCTTTGAGTGAATTAGAAAAAAAACCCAACTTTTGTTTCTGTCATTACATATAGAGATCTGTAATCATGAAGCCAATACAGTCTATTTAAAAAAAGTTCTGACATCGCAAGCACTGTCCAGATGAATTTATACAAAAGAAATTAAACTATCTTTGTATTTCCTTATAATCTTGCCAAATAAGTCTATCAATGTGTATAACTAGGGTGGAATGAAAGATACCATGCGGACCAGCTCAAGCAGCAAGCAAAAGAAGTGTCTGGGTGACTCAGTAGCCTTCAGCAAGCTCTCAGCCCCACACCCGACATGGCTTGCTCAGCAGTGGCATAGGGGAACAGCCACTGCCCACTTAGGTTTACTTAATTAAGACTCCATTTTTGGAAGTACTAAAAAAGGCAGCTTCATAAAAGCAGATGAACCCAAGGGCAGGGCTTTAAGAGCACAGCTTTAGTTCTTTAGGAAGAAGATTATCATTGCCTAATAGTAACTTCATGCGTCCTTGTGTTTAGCCTTGCTTTCGGGCAGTATAGGGAAGTTAGAACGTGGATTTTTTCCCATCTTCATTAGAAAGACTACACAACTTCACATACAGACCATTGCATACTTTTTCCCCTAAGGAAACACTACCATACTGTTCTTGATTGTGATACATTGGTGTTACATGAGGAATTAATTGGTCAACATATTATTTGGTTACGTATTGCTGCACTAATGCAAATCCATTAAACATGTCAGTGCAAAGCTGGGTTCCCTCACTGCTTACTACTGACCTCTAGAGACATGGTAAAGGTAAAATTATTTGCACTGGAAAAGCCACAACCATAGATGTACTTGCTAGTTTAAACAGCTTTGGGAAGCAGAAAGGCTTCTTTGAAGGAGCGGTACTCAGTGAGCTCAAACTCCTGCAGCTGAGCTTGTTCTCAGAAAATGAGGCTTCCATCCAGCGAAGCCTGAGCACAAGTGGAGCAACGTATATATTTAGCATTAGCTACTTGCTTAAGCACTTTGTAGGCTCAGCCTCAGATGTTTAAGATGAGAACTGTCTGGACAAAGTTCCAGAAAGTAGCTTAAGCAGAAGGTGAAGATGACGATGTTTGTCCATGTATAAATCTACATACATACATTTTTGCATTTGCTATTTTGCCCAAGCTTTTGTGGTGCCCTGTCCCAAGATTAGTTTTGCTTTATCTAGTTTGCAAGGCTGACCACCCTGGGCAGCCGACCTGCTGCCAAGCTCCCATTAAACCCCCTCTCCAGCCAGTGCTCTCCACAGACCCCCTAGATTGCAGCCTGGGACTTGCTCCCTGGGCGGCACACTTTTCTAAAAGTGGAAAATGGACTCCAGCCGAGTCCGGTCCGTTTCTTGGAGCTTTGACCACCACCCCCTTTTTCTGAGTCTGTCACATTTATGAATCTTTTTGACACATGCAAGAGCAAAGATGGAAAAAATTTCATAAAGATGATAATTTATAAGCCTTGGCATTTACTCATCTTAAACCCAGCAGTTACAGAATATTACCTAGAAATACTTCAGGTTACCAGCTTCTTTGCACACAGTAGTCAGAAACTCATAAGATAAAGACATTTTAGTCTGTGGACTGTAGGGCCCCTTGCCTGCTCTCCCCGGACGGGCTGCCTGCCTTTCAGAGCTTCTCAAGGAAAGTGTCAGCTGTTTTTTAGTGTGTTTGATTTGTCACTGACAAAGCCCAGCTCTGTCCTTAGCAAAAGAATCACAAGAGCCATTAACTTGACTTTGACTTATCAGCAGTACTCAGTAGCTTGGAACAGAGTAATTCTGGATATCACCTCTGCATTCGCGACAGCACCCAGACATCCTTTGGAAGCAGCAGAGAGAAATACCAAATTGCCCACTGCCACCCCCTCCTCGTGGCTTTTTAGGAATAATTTATTAAATTCTACACAGAAACCACCTAATAATCTTTTATCAAAAATCAACTTATTTAAAAGCCCAGGATGAAGAAAGCATGAGCAGTAATCCACAGCTCTGCAAAGTTATCGGGTATAGTCGTGCTGAGATACAGCAATAAGCAAAGTGTCTCTAAACGCCTGAACTATTTGTTTCTCTCTGGAACTCTGTCAACATTTCATACAAGGCATTTTTATTTTAAGTTAATAGCCTTCCAGTGGGAATTTAGTGTTCCTATGGGCTGAGTTTTATGGTTCCTTTTATAGGATCACTTCAAATTACAGGTTGGTGAACTTAACGAAACCCCTCTAAAGAATGCAGGAAAAGTTAATGCTAAGCGGATTTAGGGTAAAATAATTATACGTAGGACTATTTTATGTAACTTTTACATGCAAATATAAAATGAAGTTAACTGTGCTGAGCAGCTCTTGTCAGAAGCACCTTTGCTGATTTAAGACCAGGCCCTTGGTCGATCGACACATACAGACACGCCTAGGACTCACCCTTACCAGCCAGCCAGCAGCTCTCCTCCTCGTTATCCTTACTGTGTCTGCTGAAGAGGAAAGGTTCCTGCAGGCCCTCTCACCCGTCCGTTCTGTTGTTAAGGGCAAAGCATCAACCCCAAACTGGCGGGTCTTATTGGAAGGAACGGCCCACAGAACAAGCAGCCATTCACGGTAGCCTTCTTCAAAGCCACTGAGGTCCATCTCCGCAGTATTCGCTCCACGGGAGGGAAGCAAAGGAGCCAAAACCGATCGAAAACGCCAAAGAACCAGGAAGCTTTCCGGGTGTCGAACATTGCAGGTACAGTGTGGGTTGCCGGGTCTGGAATAATGTGGGAACAGTTTCTCCCACACTGTCTGTCTGTTGTCTCTTCAGTCTACCACTAGAACTACTACTGCAAGAAACTATTTGGGATTAGGGATTATTCAAAAAAAGTTAGAAAAATGTTTCTTTGAAACAATTTTAAACTGAGGGATTTCCTAATCCAAATTAGAAAAAAAAAAGGTACCTAAGCAGAAAATCTCTTTTTCTCCCATGTGAAGTAAGTCCTCATTTTGAAATGTAAGATAATTACATTAAAGCAATGAGTGATAAAAACAATAATATATTTCACTGGATCTGAATAAAAAAGCCATAGATTGCAGAGTTTGTGATTTTAAGTTTAGCCCCCAAAAAGTTCAGTAGTCCCAAAAGTTTTGTATGGAAAAGAAGAAAGCCCATTCATGGCTCAGGATAACCACAGCTATTTTGGGGGGAGCTGTGCTTCCTAATATGGAAGAAAACTCCATCAGGCATGTGAAATAGAAATGTGGCTTAATTATGAGATACCTCAGAATAATGGGCCCTTGGTGACCTTCCCAGCAGGAGCCACAGTGCAGGGCTAGCTCTGCTGAGGGCAGTGACAAATTCCAGCCCTACTTCTGCAAGTGCTTCAGGGAATGGAAGGAGAGCTTGCAGGAGGTGGGCACATCATCTTATTTGACTCAACTTTGCCTTGGGTTTCCTGAGGTTAACTGCAAGGCTAGGGGAGAACTCTCTCCCATCACTCTTGTTACAGTTTCCCTATATTTAGTCAGGTCCTTCCTGTTCTAGAACTATCCATGGTTTCTGCAGCCCTGGCAATAGGTGTGGCTTCTCTGACCTGCCCAGGTGTATTTCTGTACCTGTCACCTGAAATCCCCAAATCTCTTAAAATGGTTTTCCATGGCTTATGTTTCTGAGCTCTGGGCTTTGCAGTTCCCCCAGCATGGATGTTTGGCAATTTAAGTGCATATTTTTATCATCTATTTGCTACATCAGTTCAATTTTAAAAGGATGGGTAGCAGACAGAAGAATTTCTTACTTCTGTGAGTAGGTTAGAAAAGCCCCCGTAACCAGTGTCCTGCTTCCAGCCTGGGGACCCCATAAGAGTTAACTTCCAACAACAAGAGTTGAAAAATATTTTCTAGTACTTGTACTCGGGTGTCCTGCTCAGGCTTTATGTCCGGGATGGACACAATTTTAAAACTGCACTGAGACTCGTGGTTGTTCAGATCCACGATTCAGACCCATGCTCTATGCTTTGGCTTCAGCATCGTCCCCTGTTGCGAGAAGTCTGGAATCTGGATCCAGCTACGCGGGGCAGAACAGATTCCACCTTATCTTTATGTCATTTGTTGCTTTTGTAGGCCTGAAGGTGCAACTATCACCAGTAACGCAGGTGATTCAAAGGCAGGAATTCAGAAGATAGTAAAGGGTGCCTTTCCTATCGCTGCTTTCACAGGTTCTCCTTTTGTAGTGTAGGCAGTAATCAGAGAAGTGCTTTTCCCTAGTGTGAGGTCAGAAGCAGCCCAGAAAAAAGCCATTTTCCCAGGCCTTTTTTGCCTTTGCACCAAAAGCCAGAGGGACATTCCGTATGTATTAAACCCAGACATTATTATGGCTAAACCAGAAAATGTTAAAGAAAAGCTGCAGGTGCAAGAGATGAGCGTCAGTGCCTCACTCCCTGCTGGGGCATGCAGTGAGCGCAGGGCAGCCCAGCCTTACGGACACCCACTCTCCCCATGCAGAGAACAGCAGCAGTGACCAGCGACAAGCCTGCAAGAAGCACGAGCTCTACGTGAGCTTCAGGGACCTGGGGTGGCAGGTAAGGGCTGGGGTGACTGGGGTGTGGCACATCACTTACCGAGCTGCAGTAGTGAGATCAAGCCAATAACTGGATAGATTTTTCTATCCCCCAGGGAAAAAAAATTGCATCCTGCCCTTAGCAAGCCTAAGAATTGCTTCTGCCGGGTTCGGGTGTGCAAACAGATAGTGTGAGACCGGCTAGAAACTCAACCGCCGTAGGTCCTTCTGACAAACGCGGTGCTGGATTCCCTCTGGCAGGGCTGAATGTGCTTACGGCTCTCCGTTCGCATCTAGCAATTCTTTTAGACCCGCTTAAAGACATTTTTATTTCTGAAAGCTTGTACCTGCATTTCATTGATGGGTGAAGCGATCCTCGTGGACAGCCGGGAGGACACTGCCGAACAGATAAATAACAAAACCCTGAAGTTCAGCTGCTCTATGGGCACTTTTGCAAAGTGGGCTGCGTCCCTCCAGGGAAAAGCAGCAGCTTTAGAGGTGCGTGAGATGGCATTAGAAAGATGGCATTAGCCTACCAGGATGTTATTTTGCAGGCCACTGTAACCGTGTGTATGAATTGATAGATTTATATGCTGGTTTACTTTTTGTTTCACCGGATAATATTTCTGTCTTTGTCCACAATCTAACATCCTCAATTTAATCAAGGACTGGATCATCGCTCCGGAGGGCTATGCTGCGTATTACTGTGAAGGAGAATGTGCTTTCCCGTTGAACTCATACATGAATGCTACAAATCATGCCATTGTACAGACACTGGTAGGTGCACTGTACCTCCTAGGAGAGTTACATCTGATAGGTGCTACTCTAAGTTTATACACAAAGAAGTCTCTAAGCTAACAAGAAGGTCTGCATTAGCTCATTAAGATGCCTGCAGCATCTGGCTCAACATGTCTAGCCAAGTGGCCTGAATTAACAGTTGGCTAGGAATTACGCTGACTTTGCTGCAAGCATCGACACGCTCTCTCTAGTTTAAAAGGGCCCTGTGATAGACATCTTAACGGTGGTATAGTCCCCTTGCACGGCAAGAAAAGAGCAGGATGTAAGACCCACTCTCAGCATCTCTTGGAAAAGCTCTGTAGGGGCCCACTGCTGCCAGCAGGAGCAGATGTGGGGGCAGACTGAGGAAGGGGTCAGTGAATCCCCAAATTACACAGCCCAGCTGCTTGGGGGTGTATTTGTTTTATCAAATTGTGCAAAGACGTCCACATGGGAGTCTGACAGATCCTTGTGACACAGTGCCTGTGCTCAGGGGGGACCGCTGGCTGGGGGCACAGTCCCAGCTGTGTCACCAGAGCCAATGTACCACAGCTCTTGGCATGGGCCAGAAGACATGCTGGTCCTGAGTACCCTGGCTGTGCAGCACTCTCAGCTGACCTGCCTGGGCACCATCCCCTACCCAGCTTGGGTCCAGCTTAGCAGCCCAGGCTCCTGCACACATCTGCAGGGCCCAAGGAGGCTTACTCTACCTTTTCACCTACACCCCATGTCCTGTGCACATCTAAGGACAGCATTACAAAAAGCATTAGGGAAACGAGAAGTATCTGCATCTCCTAGGGAAGAAATATCTGTAGGGGTCTCTCCTGGTAGACTGCTTTTTATTTGTTTTCTCCCCCTCTTCTCAGAGGTCCCACAGCAAGGAGCACAGGGAACCTGGAGCCCTTGACCCCTGCTGGGCCTCGGTGCTGTCAGCCTCAGGGACAGGGGCCCCTGCCCAGGGTTGATGGGATTTCTCACCAAACCTCACCCACACGTCCTGCAGAGTTTGTCGTCACTGGTACGCTTCTGCAGAACGCTGACTGATGGCGAATGGGAATTTTCTAATGAAAGCCTGCCTCACTGAAAGATTTCCAACTTGACCTGACTTGGGTGCGTGCGTCAGCCTCGCTATATGCAGGGGACATCTCGAGATGTTTGCACACAAAGCCAGGTGCTCCAAACGCGTGTGAGTGGATGTGTGGGACAGACAGAAGGTTGCCTGGGAAAGAAAATTTGGGGGGAGGAGAGGGGAAAAGTAAATCTTAACACACCTCTACTTTCATTCCCCAGGTTCACTTTATAAACCCGGAGACTGTGCCGAAACCCTGCTGTGCTCCTACACAACTCAATGCCATCTCAGTGCTCTATTTTGATGACAGCTCCAATGTTATCTTAAAAAAATACAGGAACATGGTGGTACGAGCATGTGGCTGTCATTAGGTTTGTAGGAAAGAAAAAAAGTTATTTGTAAAGTGGTTTTGTACGGCTGTGTGGAGGAGGGGAAAAGGCTAGCGCTCCAGCAATGGGTTTAAAAAAATCCCAAACAGTTTTTAGGACTGGGCTTCTGAACGTTCAGACAATGGAACAGTTTCTGGATCTAAGTGGCATTTGAACACATTTTGTTTTAGTTTCTTACAGACAATGAGCTTGTAAACCGAAACAAGCTAGAGAAACCATTTAAAACCAAATCTGACTACAAAATTGGCTCCTACAACACATACTTTTGCAAATGAGTCTGACGATTGCAGACTCACCAGCATTGATGGTGAGTTAAAAAATAATAATCTATCCAAGGTGAGAATGTGCCGTGACTAATAAGCATGTGTAGTTCCTGTAACACAGTTTGCAATAAAATAAGTGAACAAAATATACCTGGAGTGAACAGGTATTTTGTTAGAGAATAATTACTTGCATCCCTCTATTTCGATTTCGTAAGCAAAACCAAAGATTAATTACATGCAACTTCCACTTTTAAACTGTAGTAGCAAAAGTGATATGTGGACTGACGCAAATTCAAAGGACAGAGCAGTCTAAGACAAAAAAAAAAAGAATTATTTAATTGGCAAGCAAAAGAACTGAAGAAAATAATTCCAAAGAGCAAGACTTTTTGGGTATAGTTTTCTCTGTCATCAGGGAAGGGAATTTCCTCTAGCAACCAGAAAGAACTAGAACCTGCTATGAACTTGAGACAGGAAAGCAGCAAACTGTTAAGAAACAGGGATTTAGCGTAACGTTTAGGTGGGGTACGCTAAGCAGTTAGGGAGTTGTGAAAGCCAGCTAAGGATCCTGCTCCTGCTTGGAAAGTGTCCACCGACTTCACTGACAGAACAAGTTCCAACACTTTCAAAAACGTGGAGGCTTAAGAGCAGGAGATGCTGTGAGCTGGGACGTACACCCGGCACCACACAGATTCTGCCAGGAACGAGCAAGTAAATCTTACTTCCCAGAGCAGGGGTTTTATTGTGAACACTGACTCTATTACTGGCTTCACCTTTAAAAAAAAAAATGTAAAAATTTAAAAAAATCCCTTTTGGGAGCCACACCAACAAACTGGAACCAGGAAGAAGAAAGTATCCCCTTAAGGCTTTTCTTTTTCCTTCTTTTAAAGTCACAGGTTACACAAACACCACACTTGCGTAATTAAAGCTCAATTCAAGTTGTTGTGAAGAAGAATACAAAGTAGCAGTAACCAATCACAAACTAATTCAGTGCTTTGGCACACGTTGCAATTACAGAAGTAGGATTGGCATAAATATCACCAGGACGATAGAAAAGAAAATTCCGTCCAATAAGACACCAGGTCCACAGCACACCCTGCTCTAAATCTCCAAACTTCAAAACCCTAAACCTCCAAGAGATGGGTCCAGAACGTAATAAATCCCTGGGGATGGTTCTCTCCTCCCAGCGAGCGGACAGGGCGATGCAGCCACAGTGGGACTGGGCTCTGCATCTCGCCGTAGAGGAGGGTTCGAGAAAGAATATAAATGATCGCAACTGCGTGATTCTGGAAATGGCTCACTGCTCTTCTTCCTCTAAGTCACAGATCAAATCCAGACCAGATGCCTCACTTTAAAAAGAATAAGCAAAGGACAAAAAAAAAAAAAAAATTACCGTCTATGAAGCAAATTGGAAACTTACTGCTGATGGTCTAATTCTAATCTCATTTAAGCCTATTGGTGTTTTCCCAGCAGTTTTCTCAGTAGCAGGATTAAACTCTTGGGAAAGTGGAATTCCTTCTGTGACATGGGTAGGTTTTGGACCAGGGCCTCGGTGAGCAGTTGCCACATTGCCAGCTGTGCCCAGACAACTCAAACATCTGCAGCACCAGCCTGGCTGTGGTATGGATGCTCCACAAGCACAACTCCAGCAAACCTCCTAACTGCCCCATGGTGACACTGGGACCAGTTACAGCCAGCCAAACGGCAGGACAACAGCTGAAGCCAAAAGACCATCCCTCCGTGGAGCCTGCCAAGACCAGCTATGATAAAGAGCCAGAACCGCCCTCAGCGCCTCTCTGATTTAGAGCGAGGGATTGAAACCACCCAGACTGGAAGCGTCTTCTGACATTGTACACATACATACACCAGTGCTTCCGTAAACCTCCTAAAGGAAGTTCAGGTGCTGCCTAGAAAGTTAAAAGCTAATTGTGCCTAAACTTCCACTAGTTAGTAGTCGAGGATTAGTTTTTCTTGCGGGTGTTTCAGTGTTGGTGGTCCCTGCATTGGTGTATTGCATTTTTAACTTGGACCACGGTGTCTTGCTGTATAGGATTCATATATTAAATATTATGTGGGGATTGTTTCTGTTTTGGGGTTTTTTTGTTGTTGTTTGGTTTGTGGGTTTTTTTAAAAACATAATAACAGGATTTCTGTTGCTAGGCTTAACATCAGCTCCACTGTTTGTACATTTTTATGTAAATAGTTGTCACAAGTGGAAGAAGAATTATTTATTTCCATCTCTGAATTCCTTTTCAATCACATCCAGGAAAAATGATTCTTGGTTCCTAAACACATTTGTTTCCTTATTTAAGAAGATATTTATTAACAGTTGGCAAAAATGCATACGCGTCTCTGGTTCTTTTCTTAGAGCAGTTGTCAGAAGCCTTTTGTACAAACTAGTAAAATAAATCATTGCAACTTTACAAAAGATATCCCAACAACGCTGTGTATCTGTGTGGTTATTCTCCCTGTATTGAAAGAACCTTTTTAGCTGGGCAGTATTTCATCTTGAGCCTATTTTTCACGTAGAGCAATCTCTGCGTATGGGCAAAACCAGCACATGGTGTAACTCCTTCGGTCCAAATACAACAGAGAGGGAAGAATACAAAAAAAAAAAAGAATGTGTTTTGCAGTCCGCACTGCAAAGATCCATGATTGAATTATAGTGCAGCTGTCAGCAGCTGTTTCAAAGAAGCAGGGGGTAAATTAGTTCTGTTTACTGCTAACATAGTTCAGAGATTTAGTCATCCCAATAAAATTATAGAGGCACAAGAAAGGAAGAAAGAAACTCCAAGGAATATCAGCCAAGAAGCTGACATTTTCTAATTTAGATTGTTTTAGCATATTTCAGAGATGCTGCTGGCAGAAGGTTTCCTACTGTGGATACCACACCACATTGCTATGGAGGCAGCTGAAAAAAATAATGGTCTAAATCCCTGTATTCACTGAACCTTACATCTTCAGGGTGTAACAGCAATTCTGGGGTTATGGTTTACTTTGAGCAGAGTTGTGCCAGTTTATGTAGATTTTTTTGCAGTCCAGAGGCTTAAATCATCAGCATTTTGGAGTTGAACTACCATCTTTCACAAGCAGTTACAAATTCAGAAGTAAATTTGCTTCACGCACTGATTTGAAGTCCAGCAAAGCATCAGTGGAAAGACCTTTACTGACCTAAACTGCCGCCTACTTGGCTTTTGTATGCCTAGGCTAATGTTAGAAGGAGAATCCCCTGGTATTTCTCAGTATGGGCTCTCTGCATTTAACCCCTGCAAGTCAGAGGAGGTTCCAGCAAGAGGAGGAAACATTTTAAAAAAAAAAACCACCATCCTGCTTTGTACTTTGTCTGTCTGCTTTGTACCAGTCTTGCAGCCAACAGAAACTTTACCACTAACTTCAACACATCCAGCCTTGTACCATGAAATACTGGTTGGTTTCCAGCTCTGCCACAAATACACAAACTTGCTGGATATGCTTTGGAGCAGCTTTCCCAGCCTGGGAGCCAGAACTCCATTCCTGAGCTGGTGGCAGCTTCCCCTCGGTCCGCAGTGCTACTGTGGCTTTGCCTCCTCATCTACTGTTCTGGAAGAGGAATTCTTGACATGAATATGTATGCTGCCATAAACTGGCAGGGCCATAAAACTCTAGAGAACCGGCTTCAAAACAGCTAGATTTATCTGAGTAATGACACTTTAAAACATTTTATAGATCAATTACTTTAGCTTCCTTTCAGGCCAAACTTTGAGGATGTTATGTTTGCTTAATTGAGCCTTTTTAGAGCTGTTCCAGGGCTGACAACAGGATCCTTTTGTCCCTGTGCAGGAAACTGCCTTTGTTGCTGCCACATTCATATAATAAAAGATAATGATTTAAGTAAGCCTTAGTGCAATTTTAAGATTTCTGATTTTTATGAAAGTGTCAGCTGTAAAGCCCAAAACCAAAGAGGGAGAGCAGAGCTCACAGAAGTGCAGCTCAGCAGTATTGCCAAGGACCACAGGATTTCCTCTGCTGCTCTCTCCAATCCTTTCAGCTCTGCCTGCAATGGGAACAGACACTTTCGGGATAAGTAAAACCAAAAAGGCTCATCTTCTGAGTCCAGAATTTGCATCCTCTGTACGTTTCCATCCTGCTTGCTGACTTCTGTTGCTGCTATACACACATTACTCACTGTATTCAGCTGTTCCTTTGGAGAGAAATCCTGCCCAATTAAGCTAAAGGGAGCCTGTTTGAAGTTCTTATTTATCAGGTAGTGATTGACAAGACCTTGAGGCAAAAACTAGGAGCACTTTATACTACAATCATTCATTACCCAAGGACAGAAACAACACAAATGGGTTAGTATGGCTGCTTTGAGATATCCTCGTTTAAATAAAAATATCTATTCCTTTTTCCTGCTTAATGCAGGAGAATTTGTATTCCTAAACCAGCAGCTAAGAAAGATCACAAGTTTTGGATACCACGTGTTTAATGCACCAATTTATTTCCTAGCATCTGTTTGTTGACTAGGCAGTAGGAGCAGACCTAAATTTTAATGTTTTGAGGGTTACTTTGATATTGTGAGGTTTGCCACTTTGGGACAAATCTTATGTCTTCTCCAATTAATAGAATCCTGATGTTTGAATTTATTCCACAAATGAAGACAGCACAATCTTTAGACAGCTTGAGTTTGGGTTTATATTTCAAAGGAAAATAGGACAAGTCACAGTCAGATTCATCAACTTTGTTTTTTTTCCATCAGGGAAAAGTACTGGCAAAACTGGGGGAGAAAGAGGTGCTGCAGCCTCAGTCCCCCAAACCCTTAGAAAGGCAGCTTTGCACTTGACTAATTTTTGCAGGCATGGTTAAGCATCTAACCATTTGCAGGACAAGGCTCTGCATGGGGCTGCGTGAACTAACCTCGCCCTCAAAGCACTGGCTTGCTTCTCTGCAGTAAAACCCAGTCCTAGGCCAGTCAGCAGTAATTTGGGGAATGGAGCATTTGTGTCTGGAATTGGGAGGGGGCAAGTGGCTGTATTCACTGCAACGTCCATGGGCTTGCCTCTAATTGAAAACATGCATTTGCCCTTTCTGAGTGGGAAGAAGCTAAGTGACTCCTGGGTTAGTAGCAATGTCTTGCCAGTAACTTCAGGCTAATGGTCTTATTTTAACATCGCTCTTAAGAAAAAGGGAGGGATGCCTGGACCTCAGCAGATCTGTCGTGCTTTAGCGCGTCAGCACCCACAGCTCAAGCCCACGACTTCAGGTTTACACTAAATTTTCCAAGCAGTATGTACACGTTTGGGATGTCATGGTGGTTGCGAGGTACAAAAAGCCCCACAAAGACAATGGGAGCCTTTCAATCTGGCTTCCCACCTTCCCCTCCCTTTTATGGTCTCTCTGCTAAGATCTACAGCAGGCAATGGCCCTGGTAGCGGCCAGACACTAACGGTGACACCAGCAAGGTGACCTTTACCTTGGCTAATGAAGGCAAACTGGTGCAGGGTGCTGGATTTATTCCTGTGTTATTTGTTGCTGCTGTGGCAGGTGCTTCATATAAAATATGTGGAAGCAGAGACAGTCAGTGTCTGGATTCAGTTATGAAGGGTCAGAGCTCAAGGATATCATTTCTCAGATCCCAACAATTTAAGCCATTTTGTTCAGCATTTATAACAAGATGTAGACAAGAGCAGAGAGGTCGATGGCTTCACATCTCTCTGCCTTGGGCAGAAGTACTAGTCAGCCTCTTTAAAAAAAGATATTAGGGCAACTGCTTAATGAGAACAGAGTCTATCGTTGCCTATACACTAAGCATACAAGGAGCACAAAATTGACATACTCAGCTGAGCCAAAACTGACATGCGAGTTTTGTTTCTGATTTGTTTATTCATTTCTCAGTGATCTACTGCCACTACTGAGCTATATTTATCTCCTGAAGCTACACTCTAGCTCTTAAATCCACTGAATTGAGTTTTCTTCCTTAACAGGGAATGACCTGGCCAGACTGCAGTTTTAGGACGTATTTCATGAAGCCTCAGGGCTAAATTTTGGAGTGGATGGCAAGTAAAGATAAGGCCAGCCATTTGTGAGAAGAAAGGCTGCAGCTACTCTGCAACTGTACAACAAGGTGTTGAAACCCATCTTGCAGGATTCCTCTGGAAACCAGACCAGTGGTTTTGGGGAGAAGGAATGTGACACTCAGAGTCTGGGCCATCATCAACTTGGAGCAACTTTAATCAAGAGATCTTTTTCCTAACAGCAAGGCAGAGGTTTTTTTGTTTGGTTTCTCTTTTTAACATTAGAGAAATGCACAAGTTATTCCAAGTTCAGCCCATCAGTTGTTTTGGTTTCACATGACTACTGAGAAACCAACTGTAAAAGCTGGTGTAGTTATATACACACAGAGCATGCACAGAATGTGAACTATAAATACTGGCAGGGAGTCTGGTTTAAGAAGTTGCAGTTAATATTGTGTCAGAACAGCCCTTGGAACTCCCATTTCCAGAGATTCATATTGCAGGGGGTGGGGAGGGAATAAATCCAATTTTGCTGGAACATTGCCTACAACTTCTGAGCCATAAAGCCTTTATTTATGGCTGTTACACAGCATGAAGGATTCAATTTGTCCTTTGTTATGAATTTCAACGGATCATGTAACTGTTTATTTCCAGATATTATTTAAAAGTTGGTATTTTTGGTTTGCAGGAAAAGAACCCCACAAAGCTCTTCGTAGTCTATACTAGTGGGGATGTGCTTATAGACCACACTTGACAGACAGTACAGCCGGATCCCAAAGTCCTGCAATGTCATCCACAGAAAAGGATGAGACGAGGCAGTAAAGAACGTTCATGAGGTTGGTGTGCTTCGGCCTGAAGTCTAGGCTCTATGCTGAGGTATCCCCCACCCCAACCCCTACCACCTCAGTCACGATCTTGCAATCATTTCAGTCATTAGTCAGGAATGGCAGCCAGCTCCCTCAGAGCTGCTGGAGGGACTTCTGCTCACAATAGCTTCACCTTCACAGGAGGAGGTGGAAAAGCATAACCATTTCAAGACACAAACTGTATCAGCTCTCCCCAGCTTTGAGAGATTTCCTACTTCTAGTAGCAGCTGAGAACAAGATGCTAAATAAAAAAAAATAAATCACAACATGAGAGAGACATGTGTGTCTTCAGTGGCCCACTGCACTTTGCAGCCCGATTCCTCTGCAGTGAGCATGTGGAGCCGCAATGACAATCCTATTAATTAGCACTTGCAAAGCACTCTCTTCAAAGTCTTTTTATTGGTATTCATTTAAAAAAGACTAAGATTGTATTTTGCATTATTTCATGTTTCTCATCTGGCTCAAGAACAAGCCCTGGAAAACTTTGTTTGGGCAAGAGGTAACAGCCTCAAGCTAAAAAAAAAAGAGATGAAGACTCCTTCCTGGGAGGTGTGGGAGACTGACAGCAGATCAAGCCTGCAGGTCAAATATTATGTTCTCCAGATGGGAGTGACAGCCTTTGAGGCAGCAGATCTGTTTTTCTAAGGCAGAAAGTGAAAAGCAAAACCTCTCCACCAACACTGCAAGATACTGGATTTGCTTTTGCTTCATTTCCAGACCATGTGCCAGACATACTCTGATGTCTCCTCAGATGTGTCCTCCTTCCCTTCATGAAATGGGTTAGAAGACCAGAAAGCATCAAGTCCATGATTCACCTACCTCCTCTTGAAAGATGCTCAGCAGATGGAGAGCTAGAACAGATCATGAGGACTGCCATTGCCGAGGTCAGTCCCTGGCTGATCAGTCAAACACAGGACCGATGCGCCATTTGTAAAAGCAAGGCACAGATATTCTGTGGCCCTTTAACACACTGCAAGCAAGACTCAGCATCTCTCCTCTGTAGATACACTGGTACAAATTAAAAACCTTTAGCACAAACTACAAAAGAACAGTGTAAGCCATAGGCTTTCAAGAAGAGACCTGATACGCCGATGTTCCTACAGCAGGAGCACTTACTAGACAAAGACATCAGCATAGCATCCTGCCCCTGGTGGCAGAGCAGCCCCCTTTGAGGGCAACTTTGAGTAAGGCTCTGAGGCCGAAGGTAATACTTTCTATTTTTTATTAACAAAGCAAGCATTAATGAGCTTTTCTGTTCACACTGCTTCTTGATGGCAGCAGGGTATAGTTCTCTCATTGGCAGGGAAAGCAGTGAACTTGACCACAGCCTACCCGTCCTTTGAGATCCTTAATAAAACTGTGACAGCATCAAGGATGACACTGTTAGAGAAGGAGTCTTGCAATGCTGTTTGGAAGAGAAGGAATTTCAGATGGCATGGAGGTCTCCTGGACACAAGGAAGGAAGGAGACATCCAAGACAGGTTGAGGGGGAGCCACTGATTCTACTGAATGGCTGCAGAGAGGACTACCAAACATCAGTGAGGCAGGCACAGAGGGTTCTGTTAACACTTGCAAATGAGCTAGCTCCAATTTTTCTGATGTTTATTTTCCAGACTAATTTCAAGCCATATTCCTGAACTGTGATTTTTTCCACCTCTGTCTGCTTTGACAACCCCTCCCCCTGCCATGCTTTAGGTACCCCTGCAGCCATCTATGTACATGTGTTTACACGTTACTAATCCATATATACAATTAAGAAAAGCAAGGTAACTTGACCACTGCCCTAAGAACTGGAGAGTTGAACCCACATCTAGGTTTGGAAGAGGGCTCTAAAACCTCTTCAAGCAAAGCCTAGAAATCAGAGGGGGGCGGGGCGAGGGGGGAGGGGAAGGGAATAAGCACATTGTCATTTTGCCAGACAACAGATTTCTGTGGATCAAATCAAGTTTTTCTGCTGTTGGAGTTAACCTCAAATTACATACTTATGGAGAAGGGTGGAACAGACCCAGTATCTCTTTTGTCATGTCACTAAACCACCTCCTGCAGCACTTCTCTGCATACGTGTACAGGTACTACAAACAGAAGCAATTTGGCCCTCCTGCCACCTGGGCTTTGATGCTAAGGCTCCCTGGTTCTAGAGCAGGTGACATTATCTCTTTTGATTTAGCTTTAGCTTTCATATCTCTGGAAAGTGGCAGAAACAGCCCTATTTACTGGTTACCACGAAGAAAACTGTTAACTCCCGAATCTCTATTTACCTACAGATTCTGAATTCAGTGAGGTTTTATTGCTTTACAGGAAATACACGACTTCACATACACACAAGAGACACAAACACATCTTGGACATGCTGTGGGTTCAACTGCTCTTCACTGCAGTCTTCAACCTACTACATGGTCACAGATACCAGAGGGACTGACTACATTTACTGCTTAAGACTGCAAAAAAAAAAGATATTCTGGTTGATTTGTTGTCAGTAGACAGTAGTGACCTCAAGGGCTTGTTCTAGGCTTAGGATCCCCCAGTTTTGTCAGCCTCAAGTTGACAATAGGCAGGTTAACTGGACAGAGACATGGCAAACCTTTCCACTTCTGTTTCCTGACTCTGAAGGGACAGCAAGAATGCACAGCTTACCAGGGTCACACATACACGTAATCAACACCTCCCACCCTCCTCTTCTGGGAAGAATACAGAAAAACATTGAGCTACAGCTCCTCCCTCTTCAGTCAAATTAAGGGGAGACCTTTTCTGTACATTGACATCTGACAAACACTGTGCCCTATACTTTAGGTCCTCAGTGCTGGTGCCTACCTTAATTGCTGCTCCCCGTTTGCTTTGGCCTCTTCTCAAAGCAAGCAGCAGATATAATTGCACACTGAGGGAGATGTCTGCCTCTGATCTGTCTGAGCAGTTTCTCCCAGAAGTAATTTAGGAGTGTCTGTGTTGGTGGTAAACTTCACCAGCAAATGAGAGCAGCTTTGGGATTCAGCCATCTTCCCAAAACTGAAGGATTTGCCCTGTTCAATGGGATGTTGTCACATTTGGCTGTCAAAACTGTTTATTGTGCTTGTGAGTCGTCAGCCAAAACAAAGCTTAACTGCAGCCTGAAGTTGTGCTCATGGAGGCCACCTCATCTTTGAGAGGAAACTGCCATATCCCATCTCAATGGTTAATTTGTGGGGAGCAGGCATGAGCAATGCAGAACTTGGTCAGCATCACCAGCATGTCCCTCTGGGTACTGCCCACCCCGCACACCTCAGTGCCAGCACTCTGGGTTTCTCCCTGTGCCCTGGCCTCTTTCACCTCTATCCAGCCTGCTCACCTCAGAGTTCAGCATATTCAGAGTCACTCAACAATTTCAGGAGGTGAAAATTCTGGTGCTCACCCAAACCCCCAAAGTTGCCGGTGCCCACAGCACCCCTCTGCCCCCTCTATTTTCTTCCTCAATTTACTCGACTGTACTAACATGAAGAGCAACATCAGAATGTTTGTGGTGTTGAGACTGGAATTTCTCAGTTGAGTTTATTTTAACACATCTAGAATACTAGATATCTTCTGAGCTATACATATATATATAGATAGGGCTACACCTCTGAAAAAAAGGAAAAAAAAGCCCTATACTTCTGAAAGCCACAAGGCCATGAAGATAGATTATCTGAATTACTGTCATTACCAAAATTGCTAGCTGAAGGAGAAACTTCTAAGCACCGTGCAGCGCTCTAGCAGTTTGACTCTAGGAACCGCTGTAATTACGAAGTATTTTAAATCATGCCAGTACAAACAAGATCTGGAAATGGAAAATACCGTGCTAGTCACTGCATCTGGAAATTAATGGTTGGCATGGAAATGCATGGAACTGGTTACTCATGCTGAGCAGTGGGCACGGTGAAGTCATGTCCACTACTGCTCCCGACTACCTTTGACTACAGGCAAAGGTTATTTCCACAGTCTCACCCCCACTTCTGGCAGCCTCCAAATCCAAGTCCTGCCCCTCACAGGGAGGGCTGGTGTTGCTGTTAGGGGAATTTCAGCTCACAACATCCACAAGTGCCAAGAAATGTATGACATGCAAAGGCCAAGGGGCAACACAAGCCACAACAGCCCTGCTCTAGGCATGAAGTAGGTGCCCTGCACTCTGTTGGATAGCTTGCCCAGAGGTGTTGTGGATTCCTGGTACAGACCAATACTTGAACTCAGGGTGACCCTCACTCAGAGATCATCCATAAAGAATATTTTTCATCATCTCCAAAAGTTTCAAGGAAAATGCAGAGCTATTTTCCTACTGAAAATACAGGTTTTTGCGATCCCTGCAGGAAGCCCCAAGCCAACACTGCCAAACCCACCTCAAGAGAATACAGTCTCTTTCAAGATGCAAAGCCACATTTAAATCACATTAAGTAATGCACAAAGAGGCATTTTAGTGAACTTATTTGGAATAACAGATTTTAAGAACTTCTTACTAAAAACTTAGCAAAGAGCTTGTAATCAAGTAATTTCTATTAAAAAGGAAAAAAAATAAGAAAAAACCCATCTTTACAGCACCTTCCAGATTCAGCGTACATGCCCCTGATTTAACAGGTAAGAAGAGCATTTCTCCCCCGTCTCCGTAAGAGGCAACAATTATGACGATACAGCAGAGAGACAAGGCAGCGGGTCAGCCATCTACAGCACATCTAGCTGCTACAGCCCTGACACACAAGCAGGCAGCTTCCTTCCCCGACACTGCCGCCCCAGCTGCAGGTGTGCACACCAACAGGACTATCTCGCCTTACGGGCTGCACTCCTTCATTGCACAACACCCCAAGGACTAATCTCCAGACACGATCAGCCTGGAGAGTGGCTGTCCTTATCTGCTGCAGAGCAGCTGTTGTGGACTTCTGTCTCCAAGATCAAAGGAAAGCTTATTCCAATAAGCCAGCATTACTCAGAAAGCTGGAACCAGCTCGCTCCAGGAAGAAGCTCACCACATCCCGCCCAGTGCTGGGGCCCAGACCAGCAGTATCACTCCAGTCAGAAGTGCAGGCTGAGATCTGCAGTCCTGAGGACAAGAGCAAATCAGCTTTCAAAGGCAAACACTTCCTGCTTTCATTTCTGGGCCCCCCGTTCCAAGCAATGCCTTTGGTCCCCTACATGGGTAAAACAACATCCACTCTTCCTTAGGTCATGCTACAGCAGCAAAATTCAGCAGTTCAGAATCATTTTGTCTGCTTCCAGTCTCAGAACCAGGCTGGCTGAAGACCAACAGCTAAAGGTGGAAGGGGCTGTTTATCTGCTGCATCCCACACAGGGATCGCAGCTCTGCCCAGAACTGGGCTCTTCCAGCCCTGACTTTTGGCCTCTGGCTATACTCCCACACCAACCATGTTGCCACATCTTCCAGTCATTCAAAAGAACTATATCATTTTATTTAGGACTACAGAGAAACAAAGCTTTCCTTTCTAGCACCAGATACCAGCTTCTTCAGTTACCTCTCAAGGAGCCTTCTCAAGAGAAGCAGGCTGCAACATCCATGTAGCACCAGCACCTCCTCCTTCCAGGGAAAGGAGAACTCACACCTTCCTGAAGTCACCAGATGCTTTAAGACTTTTCTCCTCATGACAAACCCTGCCCTCTCTAACCAGGCCTCCAGCACCAAACTTCCAGCTAAGCTTCTCAGGGACTGATTCAATATCCTGCAACTCAGTCCTTTTTGGGAGCCTCTGGTTCTCACCTGGTTTGGTGATAATTTACCCATCAGGTTTTCTCAATCACAAGGCAGCATTTGCTCTCCCCAGGTGGTACAGCTTAAGTACAAAGAGCCTGTATCTGCGCTTCTCACAGGCTCCAACCCCGAAGAGCTCACTAATGAAGCAATCAACCATTTACTAAGTGCATACTGAGGTTCACCTTCACCTAATTGCATTGTTTTGTAGCTTTTCACAGACTCCCTTGCTGGACACAAAATCACGTGCGTGCCTGACCTCGCTGTAAAGGGACTTTCTGCCCTACACCACTGTGAGGAACGTGCCTCTGTCCTGCCTTCCTCTCTCCCGGGGGCTCCCACAGCCAGGCCTGTCCTGCCACCAGCAAGGAGAGGCTGGAGAGCCAGGCATGCCTCTGAGCTGGGGCTTGGGCTGCTCTCACAGGGCCACTTGGGCAGCTAGGGCGTTTTGAGCAAAATCAATGGTTTCCTGGCAAGTCTGATGTAAAAAGGGTAGAATTTTCACATCCCATGGCTTATTTGTAATCAGGATTGCTCCAAAGATAGTCCTCTCCCAAGCTTGTCTAGAAGGTTGGGGGGCCCAGCATCTGCAGGGGAACTGGCAGCCTTGCCTGCGCGTGTGGGCGTATGCGCACATTCTCAGATGCCCAAGGCTGCACACGAGGTTTGGTAGAGGCACACAGAAACCTTTTCCCCCTCACATGTTGTTTGGAAAGCTCTGGTAGGGTGTGCTATCTTTTCCCCAGTCCTGTATCAGCCTCCCAAGCACTTCCGCATCTTCCTCTAGAGCCATAGCTTGTACGATTAGCATCACTTTAATGTGGTCTTTGTTATTTTTGCATCTGGGTTCCACATTTAGGAATTCAGCACTTTGTGATGCAGCAGGGATAGAGTGACGGAGGGCTGAACCGGTTAACTGGTTGTTTAGTATGTTTTCTGCATACAGATCTTTCCCTGGTTGGAATCGAGAGGTGGTGCTTCCCATGCTGAACCGCTTAACTGGTTGTTTAGTATGTTTTCTGCATACAGATCTTTCCCTGGTTGGAATCGAGAGGTGGTGCTTCCCATGCTCCCAGGGCTGGATTTTGACAGAGAATTTGTGAGGGTAAGGATTGCATTGAACCGTACAGTGTCTTCACACAGCCCTGACTGTATCTTAAAGCAATAACAGAACAGAGTATTTCAGAGGCTACAACAGAAAAAGTTCCTGTATTGGACTTTGATAGCTGCTACATCACTTCTGTTCTTCAAACAAGACATAACTCAGTACAATATGGAAGGAGTTGGAACCAGAGGCTTCATCTCTGTTTCTCACCATCTCCTGCACAGCTCTGGGCAGGAGGCATCACCCGTCAGTGCCCCAGGTCCCTGTCCATACAGTCCTTATTTTGCAGATGTGGCAGAGTCTTTAAAGGAACGGATATGATGAGACGGGCTGTAAAGCATGCCAAGCCCTGGCACTGCGTGCAGGAGGGCACAGTTCATGCTGAGGAGCCTGGTGAGGAGTAAGCACACCCAGTGAGCAGATGGGCATGAGGGCAAGCACCGTGTGGCCATAGGTCCTGCCCAGCCCAGCTGTCCCAGACCAGTAACTAAACTGCCTGAGATGGGTCACTTCCAAAGCAGTAACAACTGGGAAAACACACAGCAAGTCAAAAACTGGAAAGGGATTGGCCACCATCCACCTGTTCTCACATAGGCAAAGAAATCGCTTTCTCTCTGCTACTTTATTGAATGGAAAATTGACCCTCTCCAGCTCTTTGTGATGTGTCACATCCCACAGCTGGGTGTGCAGGCACATCTGCCAGCTGAGGATTTTATAGTCCCATTAGGGAGAAGAAGGGAAAGA
>NW_010430731.1:59403-62370 GCF_000710305.1 Buceros rhinoceros silvestris
GCTGACCCCATGGCTATGGAGAAATAATTACAAGGGGGTTTTTTTTCCATAGAAATGGAGAAATAGATAGAAATCTTTGTTGAGTAAGATTCAAAAATCAAAAAACTGGAAACAGCTGAATGTCTCAATTGAAATATATTAAAAATTTTCAGTTTTATCTTTTTCTCCACTGAAAAACCCTGAAATCTAAAAAATCCTGTGAAAAAAAGTGTTGAATACAGATGTCAGCCATGGGGAAGAACTATTTCTGGTTTAAATTTTCATCAAAAGCAAGCTGAATTTTTAAAAACATGCTTATTTTTATCAGAATTTTATATTAAATGTAGTTGCCATTTTTTTCAGTCTGTTCTCCATTAAAAAAAAAAAAAAAGACAAATTTGAACTTCACTGGACCTGCAGTTTCCAGAACCCGGTTTTAAGCGTAGACATGGTTCTACAAGCAGATGACAGGGTGGCTGTTAGCAAGAGGGAGCGCCGAGAGGCAGCAGGAGCTGGATTCACTGCTGGGGAAGGCAGCAGCTATCCTAAACCTGCACCACTTTGTTTAAAAACAAAGCACGTGTTCAGCCGACTTTGAGGATGGAAGAACACCCTGGCTCACTCCTTAACTGTTTAAAGGATTCGTTCACTCATTCACAGAGCACAGCGGGTCTGCATGGGTCAGCGAGTTAGGAAACGGGGGTATCCCCACCAGCGAGGCTGCCGCAAGCGCAGCTCTAACGGGTGGGGCTGCAGCGCCTGACGCAGCACCCAGAAAAGGCCGAGTATCCGGCAAAATTAAGAACAAACAAGGCTAAAGACGCTGTCAAGTGGTGCTGGGGAGATCTGAGGATCCAGCGGGACTTCTCTGTCACTGTCACAACCATCTGGGACAGACCCAAATCATCCGCGTGGTTTGCTGCTGCCTCATATATGCTCCTGAGGTCACGTTTCTCAAAGAAAGTTGATGCTCCTTTGAAAGCTTGTCTTGTTTTCTCTAATTCAATCCGGAAAACATTCATATTAATACCAACAGATACTACCCACACGCAAATCAGAAAAATTAAAGGGCATTGCAAAAGTGACTGTTTCCAGCGGTCAGATTAGCTGCAGACGGAAGCAATTCGAGATGCATTAAAACTAACAGGCTGTAATTGTCCAGAGGCATTGTCTCACGGGGCAACACTTCTTTCTGGCCCTTCAGAGAGATTTCTTGGAATTTTTTGAATTGTTTTTCTGCTTGAAATATATGCTACATTTCAGATCTTTCCTTTCCGTGTCACAAGTGAACAAGCTAAAAGTTCATCAACAGCCCATGGCAATGTCTCAGCAGAGAAAGTTGAAGTCATTTCTTACTGCCATTTCTTATTAGCTATCATTATTGTGTAAATGTTGTGAGTGCAAGAGTGCAGGAGGTCTGCTGTTAATCATCATGAACCTTGGTTTCTCCCTGTCTAGCAGTTAAACTTTCAGAATCATTTCATTTCTTTAAAGCATACAGAAAATTGGCTTCACCCAGACCCTTGGGTGCTCTAGTGAATAACACCGTGAACTTAGTTTTCAACCAGCTTGTTTTAGTTAGTTAGCTAGTTAGTTAGATATTCTATTTAAAGATAAGTTCCATCCCACCCTTCTGCAATCTGGTTACGATTACTGGTTACTGCCACCCGCAGACTGATAAACTTATAACAGCTGCATTGCAGGAAATCACCTCCAATTCAACCCTGATGTTGTATGGATGTCTTTAGTTAGCTTAAATAGGCTTTTAACATTCATTTTTTTGTGTGTGCAAAACACCTATCATTAATTCTGACTCACGAGATCAAACAGTTAACAACGTGTTGATCCTAGCTTACTTTCAAGTGATGTATTGTATCATTTCTGAGAGTTATGAGGGGTTGATATTTTCTTTTACTAATGCATCAAAGTCGATAAGTGAATGGGGCAAACCTGCGTCCTGGGAAAGGAAGCTATTAACAGCTCTGCTCGGAAGGTTCTGAGGGCCACATTGCGTCATAGCCCTTGAGTTTATTGAATGTTAACTCTTTTTTTTTTCCCTTAACCAAAGGAAATGAGTTTCTATAATCCTCTGCTTTGAGCTGCATCCTCAGTGGGGTAATGAAAAATGACCTACGCCATTTGATAGCACACTACTTTGCACACAATAGATCTTCACAAGAGCAAGCACAATGTGACTCTGGCTTTTTCTTTTTCTTCTTGTTGGAACGCACAATGAATTTATTTATTGCTGATCTAAAAGGCACTAGAACAGATCAGGCACAGCAGGGGAATCGCCCAAGTTTAACTTGGCATGGTAAGAAAGCAGTCCCAGAGAAAATGACCAATGTTCAGACCTGGGAGAGCAGAACATTTTTATAAGGAGGATCTTGAAACGGTGGGTTCATGCACATGCAGGGAGCAAGCCAAATTGGTTCCAAGAACAAGGCATCTGCTTCCTTGAAAACTTTTTTTTTGGCAGAATTTGTATGAGAGCTGGGCATGTTGAGTGATTTATGGGACCATTAAACATACACTAAATCAATCTCTATTAGGAAAAAAAAAAGCGCCATGTACTTAAAAAAGGCCCTCGAGCTAGATTTCTGAACCCAGGGTCTGATGTTGCAAGGCAAAATGGTCATTGGTAATTTGGAGATGTAACATGAACTCCGTCAGTCAATTTGGATATGATAGGTTTTAATGTTCCATGAATCTAGCAAAATGTGTATCCAATTAACTACTACTAAAGGACCTTATTTATAAAATAATACTTCTGCGGTCAGGTTGCACTTTTTCCATTCATTCCTGTACACAGTTCAGGTTGCAGATTGTATGTGTTTGATTAATAAAGACAAACATTCGCTTTGTGTCGGCTGCTATTGGCACCGTGGCGCTGGGCTGGGCAGCAGGACTGCAAAAAAGCAGTTGTGTCCCTGTTATCACAGTATTAGGCTGGGAACAGAGGTAGGAGAAGGTTTTACTGCTGCAACT
>NW_010430731.1:62460-73267 GCF_000710305.1 Buceros rhinoceros silvestris
AAACTAAGCAGTGAGAATTAAAGTAAGAGGCTGTCCTTTAATGAGGGATCTCTCTACAGGACAGATACAAGTGCTGGAAACACTGAGTTGGCAAAACCCTCAGCTATTTACTTAGTGCTGGTTTGGAGCTGAAGAAATTAGTAGGTGGTACAAATGTGTCCTTCAGTCCATAGGCAAAACATCTTCCTTTGAAAACACATCTGAGTTATTTAAAGGATATGTGCAAAATACATGCATCCCAAAGCAGTCCCTTTTCCAATGTAATTTCATCTGAAGCCATGCTGTGGGCAGGCATTCCCAAATTCAGGCAAAAAGAGGTTTTATGAACTCCCCGATGAATTGCCTGTGCAAACAAGAGTAACGCTCAAATGGAAACAGGCCAAAAGTATGTTGTGAATAGAGCATTAAGATATTTTCTTCTTGATGTGGTTAGGGATGGAAAATCTGTAGCAAAGCCCTACAACTTGTCAGAGAAAATTCCCATACATGTGTGTGTACACACACACACATAAGCGCATGAGACGGTGGCATGTGAAGTTTCTGACATACTACAAAGACGAGACGGCAGAAACCGAGGAACGCCTTGAGAATCCAAGAGCATTTCTCACCAAAGTTCAGCTTTTTACTTCCAGCTTTTCTCCGGTATTGTTTTCAGTTACATTTTTTTCTGATTTCAAAACAAAAATATTCTAAGTGTGAAATGTCTGGGTTTCAAAAATGGAAAAAACAACTTTTTTTTTTTTTTTTTAAAAAAAAGGGAAGCAAAACAAAATGCTCGGTAAAAACAGAGAAAAGGCAAAGGAGTGAGACTGTTACAGAAGCCGACATGGATACAAGAGAGGACATATAATTGGTGAGGCTATCTTTGACCTGCACAAGACACCCCTGAGCTCTACCACAGCCTATCACCTCCTGGAGCACAGGGATCATTTAGGGGTGGGGTGGAGGTGGGGAGGGGCACCTAGAGCAGAGGATTAATTTTGTGAGTAATAGAGGCAATGGGAGTTAGGTTTTCAATCACACTTCCATGGCTACAGGATTCAGAAAGAGTGACAGCTGAAGACACAACGGATATGACAAGTCTAAAACAGGTAATTACTTTGGCGTATTAGCCCAATTACAAGGAAAACAGGCCAATGGTATATTTCTCCCAAGCACGGGCAGATAATATAGACTGTTTTCTAGTATGTTGGCCATAAAGCACACTCTCACGAGACTCACCTTTTGAGAAAATACTTTCTGGGAGAAGGAGGTCTTCTCCAGTGATTTCTCCCTAAGGACCAGCAAAGCTGCAACAGCACCAAGATTTGATAAAAACCCACCAGAGACACATTAGCGGATTACAGAGATGTGCACAAGGGTGATCCTAAAACTGTAGCTGACAAATTTGTTGCAGCAGCTTCTGGTGGAAACAGAAATGTGACAAACCACAGCAGAGGCAAACCATCTTGAGATTGAGAGGTGTCTTGAGAAAATCTAGAGAAAAGACCAAATGCACAGGCACTTCCCAGAGCTGAATTAGAAATCCGATTAGATTGGGACTTCTCAAAAATGCAAATCGTTTTCTGAGGATGCCAACACTCACTTCCCGTCATTCCAACTTGATGCTGATCCGCACCCTTCCCTACCTTCTAGCCAGCCTCCCTGGGCCCAGGGTGGTTATTGCTGGAGTAAGGATGGCCACTGTGTGAACAGGGCTGCCAGGATTTGCCTTTCTTTCCCAAGCATTCACACACAGAAAATGGGAAGGACAGTGCCGCACACTCTTGGGTCACCACCAGCAGAACCTACTGCAAGAGATAATACTCATCAAGAGCAAGCAGAGCCTGCACACGTTACCCCAGGAGTCTTTTCTATTTAAAGGGAATTGAAAATAATTGAAAAGAAGGCACTTGTCTGGAAAGTGTTCCTTGTCAGCTTCGCTTCCTATGCGAATGAGGCTCTGGGGAATATGCCAAGCTCATACGCCTCTGTCTTCCCAAGACGTCTTAACTTCTCAACTCGGTGGTTGTGTTTAAACACATTCGATAGCAGGGATTTTTAAGGGCTGAATGAGAGAGGTGCTGTTGGTGAAACACCCCAGGGTGCTCCCTCCTTGCTGGCCACACGATCTCTCGTGGGAGAGGATGCTTTATGCCAGGCAGGCATTGCTCAAAGCTCACACTTGCTGGGGGACAAAAGCCCAGGAGAGATGAAGTGCCTTTAGCTCGGGGATTCACAGCCTCTGCTCTACCTGGAGGGGTGGGGGGGTGTCACCTCTACAGCTGCTGGGTCTCTTTGCAACCAAACTTTGTTGCCACTGCAGTTCGGGCATGAACTATCCCAGGATTTTCACCAAGCCACATTTTTTTTCCTCTCCTGCTTGCACAGAAATATCTAGAACCTTCCTTGCACATCCTCCTTGGCTTTTCTCCTCTTTTTCATTTGCATTAAAAAAACAAAACAAAGCAAAAAAAAAAAAAAAATCCGAAACAACCCCCTTTTCTTTCTTTCACAGCAAATGGAAAACCAAACTAAACAGAGAAGAAACTGCCTTTCCTCCTCCGTCCTCAAACCCTCCAGGCAGCTTGGAGGTAGAATGCCCTTTCTAATTTCACTGACAGTGCTGTTGATGTATAGGGTAATTTTATCTTAACAACCTGTAACAAAGGATAAGACAGTAGTTGTCTTACATTCCAGACAGTAGGAGATGTTTACTCATTCTCCCAGCAGACTCTCTCATCATTCATCTAGACTTTATTAGGATGCCAGGAAATGGGAAACCTATAATCCAAGAAATGTATCACACAGGCAAACTTCTTCTATTTGGTAAATAAAAGGTAGCTGGGAAAGGAGGTTCATCTGTTTTTCAAAAAATGTTCTCACCAGTCTTCTTATCCCTTCCCCTGAACTTTACCGGGAGTTAAACCTTTTACAAAGTGCAATGTTGAGGAAGAACATCACTGGGCACCTCAAGAAGGTCCCCCAGGACTGGGCAGGCTCCTCTGCTCTGCAATCCCACGTTAGCCAGTTTGCAGGCTGAGCTCGCAGCAGTGGCTGCAGCACACAGCAGCCTCCTGAACATGAATGTGTGTCTATTGGCTGGAACCTTTTGTCTTTATCTTCAGAGCTATCAGTTATCCAGGACAGCAACACACTCTGAGCAATCTTGCTTCTCCAGGCCAAGAGGAGGAAAAGGGAGAAGAAAGCACCTATTTTGTGTCAAACATTTTTATGGGTTATGCGTCTTAAGCGAGTTTCACATGAGAGTTTATTCATGTTTACGTAGCTTGACATGAATGCCTGGCTTTGATTTGAGAACAAACTGCCTCATAAACTCATGAATGTCTGAATTTAACCTTCACCTTTCCCCCCTAACCTCCACTATTGCTTTTCCCATCATAATTGGTGACATTCTCACAGCCAAATTTAATAGAATATGTGCTACTGAAAGTGAACACAACTGTGAGCACAGACTGAGGCAGGGAGGGATGATGTGTGATGCTGCAGGGGAGAAAATTCCTTCTAAAATCAAGTGCTAGGACATAATTTGTCCTTTAAGAGGAAGCTTCTCAGGGGCCAGAAACTCCTTAGCGAATGGGTAAATCCGGTCCCAGCTATACCCATCAACCACAGCTCGGCTTCTCCCTCTGACAAGTTAAACAAACACCCAAATTCATCAAAACCAAGTGCTTTAAGTGCCGTTGCTTATGGTTCACGGTTCCTGTACACCACCAATCCATGTGGATTGCAGTGTTGTTTCAAAAGATGATCAGCATCTCCCTAGGCACAGCATGCTCATCCTGAAAGGAAGCAGTCACCAATTTTGGATATTCATCAAAGAAACATCTTTGCTTTAAGCTGTGCTCCAGACTCTCTGCCCTCCAGTTGTCAGCCAGGAGCATGACTTTCTCTGGCATACTTCTGTCAGCTGCCACTGCAGTTGTGTGGGCTGTATAGGCTTCACTTATGCTTAGATTTGGCCATGTGGTTTTGAGGCTTCTCACCCTAGGGCAGTCTCCCAAAGAGTGTGGTCTTTGTCATCTTCCAACTAGCCATTAAAACTGGAGTTGAAGTCAAGGTTATGTTGTACCACAGATCTTTGAAGAGCATCTTTGCGTGCTATGTAAAGCAAACCAAAAGGACCACTGATATAGTTACTAGGTCAAACTCTTCTCTGCTGTGAACTCCACCTAATCCAGTGGAGTCACTGGAGGGGCAAATGTGGTCAGCTCTGTGATTATTAAAGGATGGACAAAGACCTCTCACATTTGGACATATCTGATCATAGCTGTTAAATTGTTTGGCACAGGAGAAGTGATGGACGAAATTTATCCTGTGTATTTGCTGCCTGAAAGGAAATGCAGGCTTTAAATACAGTCATGGTGGGGTAGGAAGAGGAGAAGGTAACTGAGAGGTTAAGAGGCGTGACTTTAATGACAGGAAAAGAAAAACTTGTGAGCTCAAACTAATGCAACTTCCAAACTCAAATAGAAGTCACCATGGTGACAAAGCCTCAGCCTTCATAAATTTTTTTCTCTTCCCACTTGTGGTGAGCTCTGATAGACTCTTAAATACATTCAAAACCTTTTAAAGAATCATTGGACAGATCTGGTCAAGCAGAAGATTTCCTCATAATAACACTCATTAGATATGTGGAGAAACCACATCTCAAGCTGCCTTCCTGTCTCCGAACACTAAAGACACAATTTTTTTTGTTAAAATACATATCCTACAGGAGTCTTATTTGCATAAGTACAATTTCTAGCACAAAAATTCCAGAGGGGAAGCCTGTGGTAGGCATGTTATGTTAGTAATTCCCAAGATACTATTTGTCTCAAGGTCTGTGAATCCAAACTCAGTGACTTAGACGTGTGTCTGTAACTAGTGGATGATTTAATACTGTTCCAGTGATGAACTGGAACTCGATTAAGGCTGCTTGGGTTTGCACAACCTCAAACCATTAACCTTTTCAGATAGAGTTAACTGATGTACATACACCTTCAGGCACACACACATGTACTTAACACGTTAGTCGAAGTACATCCCAGTACTCCACAGGTATCATCAGCTCAGGACTGTTTGGAGACCAGTTTAAAACCGCTTAGTGGTTTGTTGTCCTCTGAGATATTTATCTCTCCAAGCAGTCTTCTGTGTAGGTGCCTGCACAGAAAGGCCTTGACAGTAACGCCCTAGAAGTAAAGGCTCAGACACCCGCGGGAAGACTCATCCTTCACTCTAGCTCTGCCTTCTAGGTAACAGACGTTCTCCCTTAAAAGGACATTCACCTGTGCCAACTTGAGCTGTATGGCTCTGGGAAAGCCACGAGCTTCCACAGAACCACAGCCAGTCTCCCTTGATAACCAACACACTGCACAGTACGTAGCCTAACAATTCCATTCTCTCACTGCATCGTAAAAGAGAGTGTCGTTAACCTGAATTAAACACGTCTTTGTACTTGTATGCCGACAGTCACATCCAGACACCAGAGACTGCACCAGAGGAAAGCACTGTTCATAGCTCTGCCCTCATCGGAGGGGAGTGCATGGGGCAGACCAGAGCAGAAAGTCCATCTGTTTATTCCTAGGCAATGCAAATTCCTTGAGCCATGGATCCACTGCAGAGCATCAGATGACTTAGACAAATGCTTCCCCATCCTCAGCAGGGGTGAGAGAGGGCCATCCCTTACCTTCCTCCAGCCCAGAGCGGAGAACAGGTGGGAACATCCTCCTCCCACTCCCTCACAGTGAATTCATAAATCCTACCAATGTGCAATAAGCAGGTCCCCATGCCATGGCAGTGCAATGTTTGTCTCTCTGCTCCTTATCGGCGTGATGCTTCCTCCTGCATTTCCTTCGTTGTTTGGCTGCTCTCCAGTCTGTGAAGTTTAACAGGAGCATTTTCATCAAACAGCAGCAAATGAAAACAGCATTTCAGTACCTGACTAGAAAGATCTCTTTAAAAGCGTATGATACCACCCAAACCTGAGACTCACAGCAGATTCTGCTGTACAATCTAACCAGGTTTGGACCTCAGTGTCAAGCAGATATGCCTTGCTCAGCATTTGCCAGCTACAAAAACGTCATGGGCCTGAATATCCCAGCATTTACTGTTGCAGAAACTCTCCAGTGTCACCTTTCTCCCTTTTTATGGTTCAACCATAATCTTAAATTCAGCTGAATACAAAGAGCTGCCTGTAGACAGCTAATCTTGAAGACAGAGCTTTGTGTGAAACTTGGAGAGAAAAGAAAAAGGAAAAATAAAGAAATCACGGAGAAGGATTGGCAGGAAACACAAATATTTTTGGCTAATTTTTACTAGTATTCTTCAGCCCTGGTTAAGGGCTGAACTAAAAGACTCCTCCTTCGCCCTGGCCTATTCTCACACCATGTATTCACCAAAGCAGATAATTCAGCAAACAATAGATACTGCAAATACAAGCTGGGGTGGAAAGTCCTGTGCTTTACCGGCTTGTGGGTGCAGGTGTGGGAGGCAGACGGCTGAGGTCAGGGCGGAGCAGCAGGCTTTCGTTTCACACAGGTAAGGATTATCCACCAGATCAGCGGTGAAATCCAGGTTTGATAATGCTGCAGTAATGCTAATAATTACAGAGCAAACCCAGCCTATAACCCAGTCCTAATGGCATCTAAAGCGTTCTTGTTGTACCCAGGGAGGTGCTAGGTTTGGATACACCTTGGTAAGGTGAGCAGTCCTGACTGCCCCAGATCATCCCCGTGCACTGGGAACCTGCTCCTTCCTGCCGAGCAGTGCCTCAGAGCTGGAGCAATGTAAGCCCAAGCTCAGCATTTTGCAGAATTTCCAGCTGTGTTGACTTTAGTTTATACAGGCTCTGATCCCGCTCTCTCTCAGAGTGATGTGCCCTAAGGTACATCAAGTCTTTCCACCCTTTGACCCGGGTCTTTCTATCAGGGTCAGCCGAGTGACTCCGAGCACTGGGACATCTCCAAGACCCTTGCTGTTTTCCCCGCTGTGCCTCTGCTGAGCAGAGAAATGCTGCCCTCAGGCACCAGTGTATTCCCACAGGTGCTGGGAGACAGGAGGCAGAGGGATCACTGTAACCTTAAAAAAGAATTCCGTAACCCCCTCTGCATTTCACATAGTAGCAAAAGACATGCACTCCCTAAACAGAAACCATCCTGCACACGTGAGGTTGGTGACCTTCTTTTCAGTTGGGGAAACCCATCAAACAAAGAATAACGCTATTAAAGAGTACACTGCATCTTCCTTCTGGCTGTATGGAATTGCCTCCCAGAATTGCTGCCCATCTACTCCAGGAAATTAAAATGTGCAAGGCCCCAAAGACAAGTCGAAACAGTTGGAAGCTAAATAGACACATAAATAATAAATAGCAATTTTATCTCCTATTGTATTTTTTCAGGGTGTGTAATGCACACAAGTGGGTTTTACAGTTTTTCCCTCAGGTTGTAATCTGTTAGCAACTGGTGCTTTTTTAGTATAATTTAGTATTTTTTAGCAAGAATTAGGGGTGTCACACACATTACAGATGCTGAGAGGAAAGCAGAATTGCCCTTGTGCTATCTGGTTTTACCCCACAGTGTGCGTACGAGCTCTGCGTATGAAGCAAAGAGAGACTGTCCAACAGAGCAGGAATCTCACATGTGCCAAGCACTCAATGCGCTCAGCCTCTGGGATCCCAGAGGAACTTATAGACATGGTTTAGGATGACTTCAGTCTCCTTTTGATGCTTACAACTCAATTTTGCAATCATTGTCCAGGATGGCTTGTGAAACCGAAGAAGAGGGATGATCAAGCTTTTATTGGGAGCCTTTCTACTTGCTGCAAACTGCAGGATGCTGTTTTACAGTCTATGCCTCTTTGATATATGACACACGTTGCTGTGTGGGTGCTTACCTGCTAAAACTGTTTTGATTTGTCCTGCTTCTTTCTTGTCCGCATGTGGTTTGTGTCTGTGTACACTCTGCTAATCTCTTGTGGCATTTCTAAGTAGCCACACTGGTTTTGGCGGTGCTATTTTTGGTATGCTCTGCCTTATTGCTACCTCGCAGTGAAAAGAATTCAAATTACACATGAAAAATATATTCTCTGCTTTTAGTTATAATCAACTCTTTAAGCACAGAAGAATTAAAAATATTAATACACAACTCTCTACAGTTATTATACAAAGCACTTCCAAGTGGACCTAGTGAAGAGAGCAAGTGCTTTGTTAAAATATTTATCTAAACGCATCAAAGTAATTAACAGACAAATCTGAGATTAAAACCTCTGAAGCAGAATCTGCAAAATTAAAACAGTTTCAACAACAGCATATTCCAACATCCTTCAACAACAAAAAGAAGTTAGCAGCCCTGTGATGAAGACAAGGAGTTAAGACACAGTAGCAGATTCCCAGGAAACAAATACCTGACCCAGGAGCCAGCTGAGCTATGCTCATTTATATTCCCTGAGAATGTGCATCGATTGAAACACTTGGTCAAAGTTACAGGACATAGAGGAAACGGGAAAAGATACTAAGTACCGCTTTTGTGATTTGTCCATCACACTGTGCTTCCTCGGTGTGACTTCATCTGGAAATGGGCAACATTGCCTGCAGCAATGCAGCAGCAGCACATGTGGCTTGAGAAAAACCATTATTCTATATATGTAGCTTTATTTTCTCTGAGGGAAAACCCCTTACTTCCATACAAGTGTCAACATACACAGATTGATTTACCTCATACGCATCCCTGTCCAGGTAGGATCTGTGAGGACCACAGATGATCTCTAGCACCATGGGGTGGCTTTTCATGGCTCTGAGCAGCTCACAGCACAGGCTGTCTCTGATGAGGACCAGATCACAGCTAATCAAACTCTAATAAAGCCCCATCCTCAGCTGTGGAGGCTGCAGCTGCTGTGGGTTACTGCAGGAGCAGGAATCTGGTGAAGAAGGCTGGTGAATAGCAAATAGCAAGCAGCAAATGCTGAAGCACCTGGATGGGTATTAGGGTCCCCTCTGGCTGCTAGTGGCCCACGTGTCTGATGGGAACCAAATCAGGGAGATTGTGGGGACACCAGGGCTTAGTGATAATTGTGGGTATCTCTGGAGAATTTCCTCCTTCCCAAATGAATAGTCAGTGTCAGATTCCTCTTCAGGGAAAAAATGTCTCTGGTGGAAAAGTTGTGTTGAGGAAGGCTTTTGCGGTGTTAAGAAGCGAAGCAGGGAAGGAGCTTGCCAAGACCAAGACCCCTAGAGGTACATGCAGGCATCCAGATTGAGTGTTTCCCCTTTGGGAAGAGTAACCCCTCCTCTCCCAACCCGTATCTGCACGGAGGTGCCGGGGGCAGCTGGAAAAGCTCTGCAGAAAAGCCTGCAGCAGTGCCACAAACCCTGTGAAGCCCTGGCTGGAGGCCCCAGCTACACCAGAGATAAGAGAAGCAGAAGGCATTGCACAGTCCTGTTTTTTACTGCAGCTTTATTCACCTGAGCAGGCTGGTGGAAAGCCCGGCTGCTGTGTATTAGGGAAGGACTCGCAGGAACATCCAGTGTGACTGGGAACAGAGAGCATGTGGTGGGGTGTCCTTGCAGCCCCACGCTCATGGGGGTGGCCTGGCAGAATCTGTGCTGCACAGCGAGCCTCCGTGCCAGAGGTGCAGGGTGGGGACAGCTCACACCAGCACCACTGGAAGAGCTCTGCTAGGCCCTGGCCTCAGGAAACCTTGATTTCCAGGAATAAAAGTCTCTTTGATCTTATAGGCCAGTCCTTCCAAATGGTTTAAGCTACGGACCACATAATCCTGTTTTTCTGTGGGGAGGTTTGTAACCCAGGGACGTCTGCAATTCCACTGCACTCACTTCAAAATTCTTGGAGGAGAATCAAATGATGCTGTTATTGTTATTACCAACAGAATAATTGGCAAGAGGGCTGTGTGAGGAGGGGAGGATCACACTGCCTCACACAGCTCCCACTCCTGTTCCTCTCCTTATGCCACCTTTTATTTCAGAAAGTCAAGCAGGAGTAAATGTTTAGATCTCCTGTTGTTGTGCCCTAAATATCTTCCCCATGGTGCAAGCTCCCTTGAACTTTCCAAAACAAAAACTACTTCTTCTGATTGCCAGAGCTACACCAAAATGTCAGAGTTAGTGTGTTTGGGGCTTCAAACGAACATTTCAGTATTCACTGAGGAATTATTGTGGATGAAAGGAGTATAAAGCTGTGTTTTCTGCAACTCACAGGTACCATCTCACTGTCAGTAATATCCATCGATACTGATCTGCTTAGGTTAAATCATTTTACCCATTAACTTTCTTAATAAACTGAATTGAGCCAAACCGCTCTTACGCCTGGGAGACATTGCTGAAATGGAGTAATTTTGCACCACTCACTAAGTGAGGCTGCAAGTGTTCTGGTTGTTTTACTTGCTGCCATCAAAGGCGCAGCTGCGATAGAAATGCTCCCTTAAGGCTCTTTGAATCCAGCCAGCCCTGTCCCGGGGGATGCTCCCTGCCTGTCCCTGTCCCACCCACACATGGTCCCTCTGTCCAGCACTTGTCACTTGTCACCAGCATCTCCAGGCTCCCGCGAGAAAACAAGAGGTACATTAGCTCCTCTATCAGAGCGAGGAGTGTTCCCAACCCTGAAGGAAAACCCCAACACCCTCGTCCTTCCCTGAGAAGAGCAGAAAACCCGGGTTGGTTTGCCCTCAGAACCCCTCAGCGATGCTCCAGACACACCGATTTATTTACCAATCTTCTCTCTGCGGTTTAGTTTGAACACCCTTTTTTTATTCTGTTCCCCAAAGCACAGGCAGTTTCACAGAACAGCTCCTTTATCTCCTTTATGGCGGGTTC
>NW_010430732.1:0-204 GCF_000710305.1 Buceros rhinoceros silvestris
CGCCAGGTCCCCGCGCGTGTGGGCGCTGCCGATGTGGCTGGACACATGGGCTGCTGCTTGGGGACTCCCTGGCACCAGGACCTGTCCCTGGGGTGCACAGGTAAGCTGTCCGTGGGGCTGTGAGACCTGTGGCTGCAGAGACCGCCCCACTGATGGGGCGGCTGGGGGGACCCTGGGGCTGAGGGCCGGGTCCCCTTTTCGGGG
>NW_010430732.1:473-838 GCF_000710305.1 Buceros rhinoceros silvestris
TGGGGGCACTTGCTCTGTCATTGGATTTGGGTGCATGGGGAAACAGGCAGGACATTTTGGCCAGGGAGGGGAGAGGGATTTGGTTTGACTCAGGGGTTTTTTGTTTTGTTTTGTTTTGTTTTGTTTTTGACTCAGGGGTTTGGTTTACTCCCATGCTGTGGCTTTTCAGGAGCTCCCTTGCCACTCCTGTCCTGCTGCCACCATTGCCCAGGAGCACCCCAAGCATCACAACTCTTACAGGGTCCATAGGGTGCTGCCAGCCCCCAAGCGCGACTCCGGTCCAGCGTGCCCAAATGAGCTAACAGGGCTGTGCTAACATGCTAGAGGAGGGAGGTGGCTCAGGGCCAGTGGCTGGCGCCCCGTGG
>NW_010430732.1:1054-22425 GCF_000710305.1 Buceros rhinoceros silvestris
AGCCCCGAGCGCTGGGACCTCTGCTCGGCTCTGGGCTGGGGCTGTTTCCTGCCCACTGTTACAAAATATGTCAGCACCAGGGAGGTAAATGAGTCACTGGCACGACTGGAAACGACTCCCCATCAGCAGTTTCAATTGGTCTCTTGAAAAATCTCCCAGTTCCCTTTCTGAGCCTGGCACAAACAAAAATAAACACTGAATTGGCGAGTGCTGCGGGGAGCAAACCCATTTCTCCTCTGCCCCGAGTGAGCCCTGGCCCCTGCCTGCCTCTGTGGAGACCCACCAGCATGCTGCATCATGCCGCTGACACAGGCAGCACCAGCGGTGGCCGACCTGGCGCCTCCTCCAGAGTGTCATATGGAGACCTCTTGGGCAGGGAGCAACCTGCCGGCGATCTGAACGCCTCTCCCCACCGCCCATCTTCCCCAGGAGAAGAGTGTGACTCCTGCTGCCGCCGCTCGCCCATGCTCCTGCCCCGCTGGGACCACCTGCAGCACACCGCAGCCGAGCGCCGGCGAAAATGGTACCGGGAGAAGACTTTGACAGCAGGTACCTGTCCCTAGGGAAGGGGGACCCAGCCCCTGCCCAGCGGGCCCTGCCGAAGCCAGTGGAGACTGCCAGGGTCAGTCTGACTGGGATGCAGGGAGAAGGGGGAGAGCGAGAGGGGTGAAGCAAGTGGCAGGCAAGCCCAGCCCAGGCAGGAACCAGCTCGGGTTTAACTCTGCCTCTGGGTTGTTTCGCTTCCCCGTCTCTGTTTCCCCGTGGGTGGAAGGGGACACGGAGCTGCTGGGTGAAGTCCTTTGTTAAGTGTGTTCAAATCAGCTGTGGAGAAATGTAGAGCCTTTTCTTTCAAAGAAAAGCTCATTCATTACGTGTCCAGCCTTGGGCCATTCTTTCCTGCTGCTAACTATAAATAAGGATTATAATTCTGTGTGCAAATAACCGTTTATTTGACTAACTAGGAAAGCTGGCTCAATAAAAAGGACTGCAGAGTATAGTTATGGTGACAGAAGTGACTTACAAAAGCTGCTGCGTGTTCCAGCTCCAGATCTCTGGGTACATGTTTGTCTTACAAGTCCAATCTGATTACTGACAAAAATTGGTTTTTAATCTTGTTATCCCTTCACAGCCAATACAGCTGTGGAAGAGCAAGCCGGATTTTTATGTGCCTCAGCCTTCATTACCATAATTAGCAGCTAAAGTTTCAGTTCCCAAATCCTTTATGGCAATATTTTACGATGTGTGAAGCAGCGAGAATGCATCTTGGAATTCAGATACTGACCAGAGCAGGCAGGGGAGAAAATCTCATTTTGACTGTCAAATTGATGAGCAAATAGTTTTGCAAGCCCTTGGCTCTCCTGTGCTGGGGAATTGCACTCTGAGGTCTCCGCAAAAAAAAATCTGTGTCACTGGGTCATCTTTCTACCAGATCTGCTCAGTGAACATCTGTCCCAACAGCAAGGAGGAAAAGTCTCCTCACTTCAAAACCACTCCAGCACTGGAAGGAAGCCAGTATCATGTAGTTGGACACATCAATCCCATGGATCTTGCCTCTAAACTTGAGCATGATTTTAGAGTAATACCAGATTTACACATCCCCAGCCAGCTCTGCAGTGCAACCCACAGGCTTTGCTTTCAGTGGCATGGTTAGGCAGAGTATCCTAGACCTCTGCCACAACGTTTGACAGCAGCTCTTCCATGTCCCCGCTCCTTGCCAGGTAAGGCTGGGTCATCAGAGCCAAGCAACCTCACTACCAAGGCAGCAGACCGCTCGCCGGATGCCTCCATGGTGCTGCTGGCTGTCGGGGAGAGCTTTCCAGCAGGTAAGATGCTGCCTTTGTCATCACCCAGATTTCCAGTGGTTGAATGTAGCGAGGCCTGGCACCAAAGCTAGCCAACCCCCTGTCATCCCTCGAGTGTCTCATCTTTGTTGCTGCAGGGGAATCACAGTCTGGGTTTGTGTTGTTAGAGCATCTCAACCAGGCTGGCTGGAGGCAGGCAGCGTGGCAGAGGCAGCTCTGTGTGGCATGGAGCTTCTTTCCCTTCACCCTGCACATTTCCTTTTCAAGAGATCTCACTCTTCTTCTCCGTTGAGAGCCGCTCCTCCCGGTGCCTCAATTCCCAGCTCCAGGAAGCCGCCAGAAAGAAGCTGTGGGCTCTGGAGAGCGACGACAGAGATGCCTGTGCCCTGTTCAAGGTAGGAGCCCCAGCTGGGCAGACAGAGCATGCACTAGGAGGCTTCTGGCGTGATGGGATGTGATGGGACACCAAACCCAGCCAAGAGAAGTTTCTCTAAGGCCACTGCAGGGTGTGTTCCTGCACACAGGGACTCTGTGGGGGACTGGAATGATGGGGGAAATGAACTGGTAACAGGTGAGAGGCAGATGCAAAGCTGAGCCTCCTGTCAGGAGCCCTCATGCTGGAGACTCTGAGCTGCCGGAGGGATCAGGCAGGTAGCCCTGAAGTGAGTCTAACCAGCAGGCATTTCACAATCATGTGAAATGGGATCACCAAAGCAGCGTGCCAGACTGTGTCCCTCATGGAGGTGGCATCTCTGGGCATGCACAGAGGTTCTCAGAGTATTTGCCTTCATATAGAAGAATCGCTACAGGTACAGAGGTGTTTCCTGAACCAAACTCTCCTCCCCTGCTGTTTTTTAAGGCCCTGGCCCCTCAGGGCTCCCTGCAGAGCTTCCAAGAAAGCCTGGAACAGCGCAGACTAGTGCTAGCAATAGTGAAAGGAGAGTTTCTCCCTCCAGGCAGTTACTGCTTTCAGCCGCAGAGCTGCAGTTTGGAGGCTGTGCCTGTCCTGAGTGAACATTAACCATCGCACGGTATGGTTCACGTGTCTGGCTTTCACAAGCACAGAGGTTCTGGTGTGTACCACAGGGGAAAAGATTTGGAGGAGGAGATGGAGCTTCCTCACCCTCCCACTGCTGTACCAGGGGAGTTGCTATTGTGGGTACTCCATCACACCCACCTGGCTGGAGCACCCTCCCCTTAACCCCAGGCAACCAACTCGCCTTAATCTTGCTTTGTCTTCTTTGCGTAGGAGCTGTCAGCCAGGCTGGTCTGTATGCAAGCACAGGAGGATCGGTTCCTCCTCACCTTCAAAACTCTGGAAGAAGTCTGGAAGTTTTCCACGTATCTGACTTTAGGTAATGTTTTCAAGGCATGGGAGATCTGAAGAGACAGTGTGAGAAGGATTTTTGGAGAAAGTATTCTTTGTCACCAAAAAAACAGTAATGTAACAGGGTGGAGAGATGGGAAATATGAATTAAAAGACCCTTGGTGTCATCTACAGATTTTTGAAACCACTGTCTGGAACAGTGAAAGAGATCGGGGAGGATGTCTTTCGGGTAATCCCTCTATTGCATTTTGGGGATGGAGACAGGACTGGAGGCTGTTGCCTCACAGTGCGGTTACAAATGGAAGACTTGCAAATGGGAGACATCCAAAGAGCGCTCACCGCTCCCAGCAAAGGAGAGTTCTAACACGTCATTACCTCTTGGTTTCTTAGGGTACGTGGGGAGCTGCCTGGAGCAGCTTCTCTTTGACCAGGACTACTGGCTAAACTGTGCTGTGATGGAGGACACAGAGATCAGAGTTACTGTGGATGAAGATCACTTGGCCACCATTTATACAGGTCTGCTGCTCCAGGAAGGTGAGAAGGGACTGCATTTGTGGGGACTTCGTCAAAAGCATCTCAGCAGGGCTGTGCTGTAGCTCTGTGCTAGGCTATGTCCTGCACTGATGCCATTGACCTAGACTCCTTCTATCTGCAGGTAACTTTTTTTCCAGAGCAGTGCCTGGTGTGTGGCAGCCAGAGCAGGAGGTAGAGGAAGGCCTGCAGCTCTGCAAGAATGAGCTGATCCATGTGAAGAACACTGGAGAGGAGTCCAAGTGGGAAGGGATGTCCTTAATGACGGGTCAACGAGGCCTGGTGCCTGTGACAGCTCTACAGCCAATACCTCAACCATTTTACCAGTGAGTAGACTGGCCAATCAATAGGGCTCAAGCCAAGATTCTTTCCTGATCCTGATGCATGAACTGGCACCAAGCCTGGGTGAGAAAGTGCTCTTGGCTCTGGCAGTGGGCGAGAGCTACACAATTTTGTGAGGATATCCCTTAAGCATGAAGACGACAACTGGAACCAGTTAGGTCCTGTTAATGGGACAGAACAAGGACATACTTCAGATATCACTCCTGTATGATACAGATTTAGGTCATATATTAGATTATTTCTGATTCACAGGTGAATAACTGTGAGAAAAAGCATAGCCCAAGACTTAGGTAATGCCAGTCAAAGTGGGGCCTCACGCTGGACGCCTGGCTGAGCCTCAAAGACGCCTGCAGCTTCTCTTGTACTCACACAGTGGGATCCTCCTTACAGCCTGGCAAATTTATCCTGCTCTTACCATGTGGTGTGAGGCTGCAGGTGTGAGGTGCAAACTGCCCTCCATGCCCAGTACCACCGTTAGCAGGAATTACTGGACTGGCTGTGCTGGCTATGCTCCACAACAGCTCTGGCACTCACAGGGTACAGGACATCTGTCCTGCTTGTGTGAGACCATCCCTGGTGCTGGCCTGAGGGCAGGACTGCTCAGAGAGGACTAGTGTGGTTCCCCTTTGCCCTGCAGGTGGTTCCTGAAGAATTATTCTATAAGTTTTGGCATTTCCCGGGAGATCAGTGGGACAACCTCTCATCCAATTGGTGAGTGATACCTGTGTAACACAGCTGCCAATCCCAGGGAAGGGCACAGCTCTTGCAAACCTGGGTTTGGCCACAAAAGCAAAGGCCCCATTTCTTGTCCTGACAATGACACTCCATTGCAAGGTGTTCTAAGGGGATGCTGCATCTTTGGGCACTCCTGAAAGGAGAACAGAGCTTGCAAACTGCATGTACTTAGAAGGATAATCTGAGGAACACAGAGGGCTGCTAGTGCCATCCTTCTGCCACTGGGTTTTTGTATTCTCTGCAATTTTCTCTCTCCTTTAATTCTTTCAGGACTGAAGTTTTAAATAATTAGGCTCCCCCGGTGTGCACATGAACCCTGTGTCCATCACTCCCCTGTTAGCCCCAGGCCATTCCTGCTGGGACACAGACACTGTTCAGAGCGTGCTGGACATGGGAGGTCACTGCAGGCGGGAATTGGCGAGTAGCCTGTTGGACATTTGCACTGTACATATTTCACTCCTGGCAGAGAGCTGAGGCAGTGCAGCTTCTGGGAAGCTCCAAGCTTCCAGCCACATTCTGAACTGCACCTCTCAGACGTTTCAGTCTTTGGCTGTGTGGTGTTTATCCACACCTCTTGTGTATTTTATTATGACCCTCTTATTCAAGAATAAACTGCAGAGTTCTGAGTCCGAGAGCACAGTAAATCTTAGGGGACAGAGATGCAGCCTTCCCAACCTGAAATCATAGTCTCTCCTTGCCCAAGTGTTTTCCAGCAAGGAAGTTTTAACAGCGGCCTCACACTGAAATGCCCGTGTTTGCCTTGGTTTCTCAGTCAACGGCAAGTGCACGGCCACAGACGACCACAGAGGAGCGGCGTGGGACGAACTGAGTTTCTCCAAAGAAGACAGCATAGAAGTCATCGGTTTCTTCATTCCGGGACTCCCGTGGTTTGTGGGCAAATCCCTTAGCACTGGGAGCATCGGCTTTGTCCCCACCCGATACATAAGTCCCGAGACTTGTGAACCTCTGTAAGTTTACTGCTACCATCTAGATCAAATTAAACTCAGTAGAAAATGAAGGGAAGACTTCAAGTCGCAACTCAAGGCTGTGTGAGCGTCCAGGGCAGGTAATTTGCCTTCCCAGAGGATCCATTTGAGATCTGTCCACAACTTTTGGCCAGGCTCTGCTGCCAACAGGCTGCAGGAGTCTCTGCCCAGACAAAGCAATCTTATTTCTTTTGCCTCAGGTGATTCTCAGAGGGGAACAGATCTGGCCCTGGGCTAAACCTGGCTGTATGCTAAGGCAGCCCAGGACATCTGTGTACCAGATGAGCTGACTTCGCAGTTCCACCTAGAAATGTTCTTGACTTTGTAGCTTTGGGGGGCTGTGAGTCTGGCAAAGGTGGGGGGAGTGATCACTGCCAAGGAAACCAAGTTGTGCTTTGCTTTCATCTGCCCTTTTGCTCTCTGTGGCATGTTGAGGCAGAATAACTACTGGCACAGCTCCTCACTGAGCAGAATTAAACATCCTCCCAAGGACATAGACAGGAGTCGTCCCGGGAGGGCGGGTGATGCAATCTCACTATGATGACCCGGGCAGTTGTCTTTGTTCATGACTTAAAGACATAGCTCTGGGTTCAATACCCATCAGAAAAGGCTTCTCCTTCTAGAGTGTGTGTGGGACGATCAGGTCTTAACCTGTCACTAGGTCTGTTGGGCTTTTCCGGATCAGGCTCACTCAAGGTAAGTCTTAGGCACTTTTCTTTGACACTATAGAGAACAGAGAGGAGATCGGATGATGCCCTGTCCTCAGAAAGGGCTTCTGGAGACAGAAGACCAACAGGTTCCTCCCTCTGGTACTCTTTGGTTCTTCCATGGGGAACCTGGATCTGAGAGCCCTGATGGGGAAGCTGTCCAGTCTCCTGTCTCATCTGCAGCAGAGCTTTTCTGGTGGGAGGAAGAGGAGGGATAGGAAAGCCCATCCCATCCCACAGGACAGCTGTGTATGAGAAGACACACTCTGTGTCAGGGCATGGGGAGGCGCTGACTGTTTCCCCTGATGTCTGCCTCAACTTAGGGGAAAAGGCTTGGTGTTTCTGAGTGAAGAAGAAAAGTCCTCCTTCCTGCGCATCCCCTGCAACGGTGGTGAGCAGCACTTCATCACCCTCCTCGGTGACCTGGCACGCACTGACATTACCTCTGTGTACCGGCTGGGTGAGTTTCCCCTCTCCTTACATGACCAGCCCCACGGATCCCCATGGAGAGCAATGCTGGGCAGGGTCTAGAGAGCTCCTTGCTTGGGGCTTTGCAGGGGAGACAACTGCTGTGGTTGGGACAGCCTCCAAGCCCTCTGCTCAGCCTGGCTGAGGAGGTTGTAGGTATCCTCAGGAGCTGGGCCCTGCCACGCTGCAGTTGCTGCTCCTCAGCTGCTCTTGCTTGGTCCTGGCTGTAGGTCCCTGCTGCTGTCTGACCTTTGGGTGTGTATTGTGGGGGATGCACAGATAAGTGGCAAGCCATATCATTTCCATGCCCATAGCAGGAGCCAGGAGGTCAGGGCTCCTGGCTGCTCTTCTCAGTTTCTCCATGCTTTCTGCGTGGCTTTTGGACCACAGCTAATTTCTCTGTCTACTTCCTGCCGTCTCAGTACCTTGAAGCACGGTGTGACCATGCAGGGCTGATCTTGGGATCCCCTGGGGTTTAAGGACCTCCCAGACCAGCCAGCTCAGGTGCAGAGAGCCTGGGGTGGAACCTGTCAAACATACACATATACCTGAAACCTCTGAATAGACACAACAAGGCTCTTGGGAGAGATAGAGCTGATAAAACTCTGCCTGTGAAAAATGAGACCTGCTTGTTCCCAGGTAACTATACTGTTACCGGTGTTCACCCCACCACCAGCCAATAGCTGCTCTCCATGGTCTTACACGGAGCCAAGCCTCGGCAGACAGAGGGGTTGGAAGTGCAGCCAGAAGTAAGCCTGCTGCCCTGGGATTTAGCAGAGCAGCAGGAGATCTCGACAAGGTGTGAGCATTGCCTGCACATTAACACTGACCCAGGCCTTGGGCTTTTCGCTTTCTGTTTGTTTCCTGGTGTAGATGGTTTTGAACCTACAGCCATGCTCCCGAAAGTGCCATCAGGTGAGTATGTGGAGGGGACAGAATGGGTTGCTTTTATGATGACTTATGAGGGTGAATTTTGACATGGGAAATATTCCACTATGGTTTGCCTGTCCCTTCCAGAGGCTGTTGTCCGTGGCTGTGAAGATATCCAGCTGCTCCAGTCTTGGGAGGAAGTAAACGACGTAGCTACAACTAGCACCTCTGAGCTATCTAGCCCAGGGAGTGAGTCAGCCCCTGCTATGTTGGAAGATGTTCTCCTGGAGAAGCTGGATGATTTTGATGATCCCAAGTTCTTTATTGACCTGAATGCTGGACAAGTGGAAGACGCTGATGTCTTTGACCCCATATTGACCTTCCTTAACCAAGACAGTTATGTGCCCAGTTTTCAAAACCTCTATGATCTCAGTTTTTCCTTTCTCAATTCCACTTTTTATGGTTTCTCTGATGAGGATGAACTGGTCTTGTACCTTGAGACATCTAGGAACTGGGCCAAGAGGACTCATGCAGTTTGGGCTCATGTCAGGCTCTGTTTCCTCTTGGGTAAGCTCTGCATCAAAAAGGTCAAGTTCTCCCAGGCTCGAGTGTACTTTGAGGAAGCTATGAGTGTCCTGGACAGGGGTTTTGGGGACCTACCCCTATTGGCTGCATTGCACGTGAACCTTGCCTCCATCTACTTGAAACAGAACATGAAGCACAAATTCTCCTCCCTGCTGGGAAAAATGGTGGCCTTGCTCGTCTGTTTGCCTGGCCGCTCTTTCAGCTCTGAGAACGAGCTGGAAGTCATGATGTATGTCCTGAGGGAAGCCATTGCTGTGGGTAATGTTCCCTTGGAGGCACGGGTCTGCTTCCTTATCGTCAAGCTCTTCCTGCAACTGGGCAAAAATGATGAAGTGTTGCCCTTTACTGAGCATCTTCAATGTCTCACCACCTCTTTAGTTGACCCAGACAGCCGTTCTGTGCCACTGGATGCCACCCCCATCTTGGGCTACCTGTATGACAAGAAGTACTTGCCAAATATTGCACTGGCGTCTGCTAGGTTGTTTGTTCCCAGTGGCATCAAGGGGGCACCGACACCCATTTGGAGAGCTGGCTTCATCCTACAAAACACTCCCAAACTCCTGGGAAGCCAACTGGGGAGGAGCAGCATCCCAGCACTGGCTTGTTTCTACCTCAAGCAAGCACTGCATTTCTCCCGTGAGAGCAGAGCTGTGCCCATCCAGAGGACACTGTGTGCCATCTTGTCCAGGATGTACCTCCAGCATGGTGTGTTGGATGGGGCGGTTTGCTATGCAGCCATGGCTGTAACCCTCAGCAGGCTGATGGGTGAGGAGGAGGCTTTTGAGTCTTCCCTCTCTTTGGGGTGGATGTATCTCCTGCACAGGCAGCCGGGCCCAGCTGCGGACATCATGTGGCAGCTCTTACGCTCTCTGCATGGAACGGACAGCGTGACTCAGGGTGGAGCTGTGCACAATCTCCTGGCCATTGCCCTCAAAGGAGAAGGGCAGGTGCAAAAGGCTGCAGAGAACTTCATCCGGGCCCTGCACAAAGCCAAGGAGACCGGGAACAAGAGGAACCAGGCTATTGCCCTGGCTAACCTGGGGCAGCTGAGCCTCTCGCACGGGGTGAGCCAGCTGTCCGAGCTCTACCTGCTGCAGTCGGCTCAGCTCTACGCTGAGCTCCAGGGCAGTGAAGACCTGGAGATGGAGTTGGTGCAGGTACTGCTGTGGCTAGCGCAGGCCATGGTGAACAGGCAAAGGGTGGAAGATGGCAGAGTCTGCTATGAACTGGCGTTGGTTTTTGCCCTGAAGTGGCATAACGTGAGGAGTGAGTACAGCTTTGCTGGTGGGAACCAAGGCAGCGTTCGCCTCTGTGCAGCACCCTGACAGGTCCCTAATGCAGTTCCCTGACCTGTCCTTTTCCCTTCCCTGTACCACGCAGGTCAGCTTCACATCACTGAGTGTCTCTGCCATTTCTACAGCAAAGTGTCCCCCAGTCTCCAGGCCTGCATCACCTACCATGAGCACTGGGTGTCTTTGGCACAGCAGCTGCAGGACAGGCAGCTGGAAGGCAGTGTCTGGCAGACCCTCAGCCAGCTCTACCAGGCTTTGGGCACACCTGAGTAAGTCCTGTCTGTGGCTGTTAGATGCTGTTAGAGTGGGGTCCCTGCTCACACAAAGCAAGAACAGTGACTTTCCTGGGGTGTCCCTCGCGAGAAGTGGGGAAGGTGCCCCACGGGCAGGCAGCTGGTTAATGTGCTGCTGAGGTTTGAGAGCTGTCACTGTGCGGTGAAGAGGGGAACAGTTCAATGTCAACCAGAGCGCCATGACAGCCAGGCAAATGCTGGGCTGTTAGCTGGGACAGAACTGGGGTCTGGCCAAACATACTTTTCTGGTGAGACATCCAGCCTTGATCAGAGGGGACCCAGAGACAGGGAATTCATCACTTCCTTTGGAGTCTTATTCCAGGGATTAATCACCATTCACTAGCAAAAATAGGTTCCTTATTTGAAAACTCTGGCTTTAGTCTCCAGCCACTGAGTCTGCCCTTCCTATCTCTGCTGGAATATTTTCCCCAGGGAGGTACTTAAGACCCTGTGTCAGCTCACCTTTCAATCTCCCGCTTGACACATGCAGGTGACTGATTTTGCTGGGCAAGAGGGGAGAGAAAGAGACTCGGACAGACTTTCTTCAGCTTTTGAAGGCAAATGTGTCAAACAGTGGGGAGCTAGCTCCGTTGTCCCCGAAGGACAAATGGGCGAGGACTGCCATTGACTTGGATTTTAACTTTCTCATGCTAGTCACAGTTTGTTCAGAGGGAGGGTACTTGGGAAGCAGATGCCTTCCATGTGAACAGTGCTATTTAAGATCACAAAGCACCCCAATCGCTGGACTCAAGGACAGCTGGAGCCCAGTTGACAGCAGGAGAGACATCAAGCAAACAAACATGTCCAGGGCACTGCCTGGTGCTCCCTTTGGCACAACTGCTTTCTGCAGGCAGCGTGTCCAACCCGCTGGCTCCTCCTGCTGCTCGCCCCTTTGTCCTCTAGTGACCAGGAGCTTGAAGAGGGGCTATAAGGTCTTGCACTTGTAGCCACAGATCAGGCTTTTTGGCTGCACTGAGAGACAAACAACAGGCAGAGATGTGTTTTTGGGTGCCAGATGCTGTCTGGAAGATGAAGATGCAGGCACTCCCTGCCTAAGCTCCCATGCGTAGCTGGAAACGACTGGGGTTAGTGTAGGGGGGCAAACAGGGTTTGCAGATGACCCGGACAAAACCCTCTCTATCAGCTGAAACAGGCAGGGGTGGGGAGCAGCCCCCTTGGGAGCAGGCTACCTTGGGGCTGTGCTGAGCACTGGGGTTCCCAGGCAGGTCTGAGCTTGCCAGATGATCCACACACGTGTGCTAAAGCAAGGAGACTTCCACCATTTGACCAGGACACATTACTCAGAGCTGTGGCTGTCCATTTGCCTATAACCTTCAGCAGCTGTAGGAGAAGACAGGATTGCCAATGGGGAGGTGTGGTGGTAGCTTTGCAGCTGGTTGATGGGGGTGTCCTGTGATTTCTTTAATGGCTTTTTGCCTGTTGCCATCACAGGGCTTTGAGACGGTCCCTGGACTGCACCAAACAGAGTCTAAGGATCTTCATTGACCTTGAAGAGACTGTAAAAGCAGCAGAGGCCTGGCTGCAGGCCGGAAGGCTCTACTATCTAATGCAGGAAGATGAGCTGGTGGAAATGTACTTTCAGGTATGGAGAAGACAGCTGGAGCAATCCCATTCCCACCCTGACTAGTTGCATTCCCATCACAGCTCCATGGTAGGAGCCTAAAGATTACTCGCTTATTTCCATCCCTAGCGTTATTTTATCAGCTGAGGTGCAAAGTGGAAAAGCAGCTCAAAGTCTTAGGGCTCCCTCATTCAGGGAGCAGCTTCTATTAAAAGTTGGGATATACTTTCACATGCCCAGAGTAAGCAGAGCAGAAGGCTGGTTGGGTCTGCTGGGGTTGCACTGAGCTGGGGTATCCTGCAAGGCACCAGCCTGGACCCATTTAGAGGATGGTTTAGGTCCTCATTCTGTTACTGAGAAGCACCTCTGAACTGGTGGGGCTGGGTGCCTGAGGTACACAGTGGTGGGAACAAGGAGAGGAGCCTTTCGCACACCTAAACCAGGATGGTAGAGGCAGGGAGTTACTGGTATGGGGTGGCTGTTCAGTGACATGGGTGAAATGAATAGATGGCTTTGGTGTCAGCCTGTTTTCTAGTGTTCACAAGAGAGATCTAAGGCCCATAACGCAGAGCCATCATTGCCTTCCTTGCTCGCGGTTTCAGCAGGGAGGCAGGGGCTAAAGGAGGGGTGACTTCGCATTAGGAAGGGCCAGTTGATGCCAGGGCATGTCTGAATCTCTGAGGGCCCCTTCCCAGGCAAGGTGCCTGGCAATGGTATTTTGTCTTGGTATAGGGAACATGTCCAGATTAAACGGTGGCACGAGGGACAAGTGCATAATTGGCACAAATAACTGTTCCTCCCAGAATTGATCATACCTGACCTCCCTCCTGATGGCTCTGCTCTTTCTCTATATAAGCTGTCCATCCTTCTTGTCAATCTTCACGTTGGCTCCATCACACCTGTGACAGACCAGGGCCAGGACAGCTGCTGGCTGCCCAGTCTTGACTCTAAATCCTGTTGCCATTGGATATCCCAAATGATCAGCTTGTTGCACCGACCCTGCACAGGGATTGGTTATCTGTCTCCTGACTCCATCCTTATGCATATCACAACAGTCCCACAAACCTGCTGTCCAACTTGTCTCCATGCTCTTTGGAGCACTGGGGCTCACATTTATGATGACTTTGTTTCATTTAATCACACCAAAGTCTATGTGCCGCTGACTCCCAGTCTCACTCCAGTTCCTTTTCATTCTAGGCAGCCATTCAGACTGCTCTGAAATGGGAGAACTTCTCCTTGGCCATGGATCTTTATGAAAAAGCAGGTGATACCTTTTTTAATGGCAACCGAAACAGAGATCAAGCAGTGGAGTTTTACAGGGTATTGATCCCTCTGAGCATTTCTGTCCTTCTGTCCCTGCAAGGTGATGGCTGTGGGGAGCTTTGCTTCAGGGCTGGCTGCAGCATTGTGTGGCTAGGCTAGAGGGATGGAGGGTGGAGAGGGATGGGGTGGTTCTGAGTGTGCAGAGTACAGGCATTGCTGCAAAGGGGAAGCCTGGAGCACAGGCTTATTTTGCAATGGCTGCAGCTCACCCCAGAGGTCGTCTGGGAGGTGGGAACAGGGTCCTTTCATTACAAATCCTGGCAGTGTTAGGTGTGAGCTGGTCACTCCTGGGGACGTGGTCAGAGTCAAAATTTCAAGCACCTAAGGAAGGGTGAGACATGAAGCTCAAGTTTTGAGAACCATGCTCTGGGATACGAAACTTATTTTCAAGGGAAAGAAGGGGCTAGACCCTGACCCTGCAGCACTCAACCACCCCATCATCTGTCTGCCATGCCAAGTGCTTGGTCCATCTCCTGATGCTCTGTCACCCCTCTGTGGGCCGTGCTGTACCCATACCTCCTGGAACAGCCTGGATTCACGGTTGTCTCTCTTTAGGGAGGTGCTGTGCCCTTGGCCAGGAAACTAAAGGCCAGTAAGACAGAGCTACGGCTGTTCAATAAGCTGGCAGAGCTGCAGATCGGGCTGCAGGGCTACGAGAAGGCACTGGAGTTTGCCACACTGGCAGCCAGGCTGAGCATCAGGGTTGGTGAGTGATGCGCACCCGCAGGGTGCCAGGAGTTGTCTTTCTCAATAAGAACAGAGTGCACACCGGAGGGGGAGCTCCTGCTTCCGTAAGACTGATGGACCTCTTCTCTAAGTGGTAACATCTTTTTAGGGCCGCTTCCCTTTTTAAGCCGTGTGACAACCACATGGCAGTGCTCTGCTGTGGCAGTGGTGGGACTGGCTGAGCGGAGGGTCGATGCTACACTGGAGCATGGGACATCTGATGAAGGCACAGGACTGCACAGTTCCTCCCTGCCCTGGCTTTTCTGATAAACTCAACTCATCCCTTCCCATTACAGAAATAGTTTGAACGGACAAAATGACAGCATAAATGTCTGAGATGGAACCAGTCTTGTAGTAGCCTTTTCCAGCACCTAAGAAATCCCCTGGTTCAATGATACACTCCCTGGGCAATCTGGCCAACCTTGGTATCAGCAACCCTGCCCATGGCTGTTTTCTCTGAACCATCTTCAAACACAGTGTCTCCTTATGAAGATATCTGTGCCCCCAGGCTGCTGAGCAAATACATCCCCAAGCAGCTCAGCTTGCTGGGCTGGGGAAGTATCATCGTGAGCAGGCTGCGGGTTGGCTGTATCAGCAACTCTTTTCCAGGAGATCAGCTGCAAGAGCTGGTTGCATTCCACCGCCTGGCTACAGTCTACTATTTTCTGCATATGTATGAGATGGCAGAAGATTGCTACCTGAAGACACTTGCCTTGCGTCCCCCCTTGCTGCAGTGCTCTGGAGAGGCCCTGTACTACTGCAAGGTGTATTGCCACCTCGGCAACCTGACCCTGCACAAACTGAAGGTAGGAAGCCTTGCCGTGATGCTGTGTTGAGCACGCTGGTCTTGATGGAGAGCTGGAGGTGGAGTATCACATCTGCTGGCGGAGCAGCCACAAATGTAGATGGCTGCATCCCGTGACTCTCCACCCTGTCTGCAGCTTTAGAATAAATGCACACAATGCTGGCACAGCCAGGTTTGAGGGGGGAAAGGCAATTTGGAAAGAAGTTAGGCACTCAGCTGCAACTATATGGAGCCCATTTCAATGACGTCAGATGTCATTGGGTTCTGCCTGGAACTACTGGGCACTCCTCCAGCTCCCTTACACCCTGTGACCTTCAGTTAAACCACTTCCTAATGCCTGCCCTGTCCTTTATGGTTAGGATGAACAGGATGCAGCAGCCTACTTCCTCTTGGCCCTCGCTGCAGCGACCGAGCTGGGAGACCAGGAGCTGCAACGCCGCATTTGTGCCAAGCTGGGTGACATCCCTAGCGCCCCACAGGGGCTTGAGAGCACACCGGGCTGTGCCACATTCCGGCCCAGGTGGCTGAGTGAAGGCGGCCACGTCGTCTGACCCACCCACCACCTCAGGGACTCCAGTGCGAGACGTGAAGCAGCATTGTCCTGTACCACGGGCACGGGTTCACGTGCCCTCCAGAACAACTGACCCAGCAAAGGTCCTGCACCACATCCTAAGGAGCTGACAGCACTTGGTCTTCTTGTCCCCCACAGGCAAGGAACCAAGCACTTGGGACCCTGCCCTCATTGTTTGGACCAGGGCTGTGCACCACAGCCCAGGCGGTACATCATGACTGGGTATATGGGCAAGATGAGACCCCAGCAGTGGCACTGGAGTGTGCGGTGCAGTGGGGCTGAGTGACAGATGGCATTTCAGGAGTGTGGCTGTCCTGTACAGGAACAGGAGAGCACTGCCACGTGCCTGCCTGTCCCCACCCCCAGCAGGCCCACACACTTCAGATCCTATGGGGCAGCTCAGCCTGACCCAAATGTCTTTTAAGTTGAATAGAAACTCTGTTATTTATTCCTATCTGGTTTCTGAAGTGTCTGTTCTGTGGAGGACTGTGACCCAAACCTCTGCAGAGCCCGGGGCCTCTTTGGTACAAAGCACTACCAGAGCTTTTGGCAGTGAGAGGCAGAATTAGGGAAAGGAGGAGAAATGAAAGGGGCTGGTGAAGCTCGCCGGAGGACGAGCCCTGTATGCAGGTGGGCATCTGCTCACATGGAGACAGTGCCCACCCTCACCCCAGGCCTGCCATTCAGCCTCAGCTCTGGCACTGGAGGAGCCAGGATGCCCACTTCTGCCCCATCACCTATGTGCACTTTCAGCATCTAAAACAAGAGCATGCTCTGGGTCCTGTAAAGGAAAGAGCCATCAGTTCCGACCCAGCTCAGGCTTTCTTCTCCAGGCTGCAGAGCCCCACGGGGTGCAGGAGCGCTGGGGAGAAAATGGTGAGACTGGGAGCACTGGCCTGTGCTGTAGCACACATCCAGCACCCTGGGCAAGGGTGCTGATGGGGCACAGGGGGACTTTTGGTGGGGAGAGGAGCTGCATGGCCTTTGCACAGGCCACTGGCAGCCCAAGGAGAAGCCAGCCACGCAGCAGACAGCGAGCTGCCTTCAAGTGCCCTAAGATACATGGCTGGAGGAGAAGCAAAAACTCCTCGGCAAAGTGGTTAGGGAGAGTGGGAGGCACCGAGGAGGCTTTTCCAGAGATCTGCCACCCAACAACCCGGAGCAGCCCGCAGCTCTCCTCCACAGCCTGTCTCACCACCAGAGAGCAATAAATGCCCACGTTTGCAGCCTTGCACAGGCCAGTGCCACTTCCTGGCTAATACGGACCTCGGTTCTCAGTCTGGACTGGTACAGAATGAAGAATGTGCAAGTTTTCCAGCTGTCTCTTTGCTCTGACAGCCAGTGCCCAGACGCCCAGCTGGGGTTTCACAGTGAGACCCTGCTCCAAGTGCTTCCACCTCCCTGACGCACTCCGCTGCTTGGAATTGCTAAACGCAGAACATTTATTTCCTTGCTGCTCTTTGCAAACTCTGAGTTTATTTTCCCCTTCTAATCCCTGCAAGGCATCCATCATCAGGGCAGTGAATAATTTACTGCTTGTTTACTGACCAGTCCTGCAGTGCCATCAGGGGAGCCTCAGCCCCCAGCTCAAACGAGGTCAGTCTTTGTCCCTTTTGAGATACAGCAAGCTCGGGGGAGAACCCATCCCCAAAACCTTTCTGCCTCACTCCACAGGGCCGCCTGTTCTCTATTCGAGTGGCTGGTGCTTGCTGTAGTAAGGCAGGATCTTTTCAGCAGTTTTTCAGGTCAGTTCCCCTTTTTCTTTTCATACATGGGGAAAAGCAGAGTCTCACATCTTTGTAGAAGGCAGGTCAAAATTGTCATCATGGTCTCAAGCGGAGAGGAGAGAGGGAAGCTTTGAGGGCTCTGGAAGAAAATTTCCTTTCCTTGGGACCACGATCTCCACCCTCCTCTCCTACCACCCCTATTCCCTCCCTTAGGGATGCTGCCCAGCCCCACAGCAGCTTGCCTGCAGCAGCTGCTGCACCCAGACTGGCTGGTCCTCAGCAGTGCCCTTTGCGTTCCTGAGACGAGGTCCAAGGCCACCCTGAGGATGCTGCCCAGGCATCCCAGCAGCACTTTTGTTACCAGTGTTTGTAGCAGCTGATGCTGTGCTGCTGGCCAGGCTCTGCCCTTGGGGGCAGAGCCCCCAGACCCACACTGGTGGCCAGTGGCCACTGTGGTTCTTGTCAAAGTTAAGTCCAGTGGAGGATGATTCATGCAGAGAACATCTCCACTAAAATATCCCTTCCAGAGCCAATCCCGAGGCTGTTCTGCCTAGCACCAGGGAGGAAAAATGGGCTTTGTTTAAACATAGAGGGTCAGTGTCTCAGCTGGTCTAAATCAGCTAAGCTCCCTGAAGTCAAACAGAGATGTTCTGATTTGCAGGGACTGTGGATCTGGACCATGGTTTTTAAGTAAATATGTCCTCTTTAAATCACAGCAAACAAATCTGTGGTGCCTAGGGGGGAAAAAAAAGACATTAGCTCCTTCAGAATGTCCTATAAAACATAATTTCCCCTCTCCCTCGTCCTCCTGCCTGCTCCCACACACAGTTTTCCTAGTGGGATAAGAGTTCAGGGTGGCCAGGGCTAATTAAACTCCGTAATAATACTTGGAAATCAAGTGAAACTTAGAGCAGCCAGTCATGTGTACCAGTGCTTGGGCCTGTGCCCAAGGAAGGGTGAGGATCCCATGTCCTTCCAGTCACAGTTTTTTGAACAGAGAGTAGATGCTTTGGGGACTTTGTGCCAGTGGAGGTCACCAGGTGATGGCTCCGGTCCTGGGGCAGCCAGGCTGGGGGTTACCATCCTCCACCCCTTCCTGGGTGTGGGGGATATTATCCATCATTCCCAGTGCATGGCAACTGGGAGCTGTCTGTCTTTTAGACACAGCAGGGAGCACCCATGTGTGTGTGTAGGGAGGGAGCATGGGGACCACACAAGGTGCTGTAGCGTGCAGAGCCTGGACAGAGCTATGATGTTGCTCCAAGAGAAGGCTGGAAGAGCAGGACTGTAGGAACACAGGAGGAATCTATCCTATGGCAGGCACCGGCCATCCGTGTCCAGCCTTCCTTCACCAGCACTAAAGTCAGCCCAAGCAGACGGAGAAAGAAATAGGGGAAAGGGAAAGGATGGATCAAGTCTCCTCTTACGCCAGGTGTCATTATCTTGCTCTGGCTTGTGATTTATTTCTGAGCCACATGTGACTGTCTGCTCCATGGCCAGTCCCGGGAGTTTTCCTCCCTTCAGTTCTCAGCCAGCCAAGCTGGAAATAGGTCTGGTGGGAACCACGTGCAGCAGCACATGCCTTCACATGGCTGCTAAAAGCAGCACCTTCCTTTCCAGCAGTTCCAAAGGGTGAGGGGCGCTGTCGAAACCCCCTTGTTTTGGCTTCGGTGCTTCTGCGTGCCAGAGTCTGGTCCTGGTGCTGACCTGTCTGGCTCTGATCTTTCACCAGTGTGATCCGCCAGGCACCAGCGCTACCAGTCCTGACGTAAGCCCACCTAAAAGCCAACACTGACACACTGACCCCGTGTTTGTTTAATGTCTCGGGAGGCCATTTAAGACCTGAAATAAAGAGAGGCTGCATTTCTTTAACATATGCTCCTTCTTGGCCAGTGGAAATACCATGACTAGCATAATTCTTGGATCATCTCAGCTCCGGTGCGAGCCTCCTGAGGCATTAGGGAAAAGGAAGCACTGATAACTAAATACAGCTATGGACAGAAGTGTAGAGATAGGCAGATTTATTTGGATTTACATGGAAACTACTCTTTGATGCAGAAATCCATCAACAGTAATTATTTTCAGTAGACATCTTCAATCATTCCTTCACTGTCCAGTGTTGCAAATCTTCAGTGGGCCTGTGCTGGATGGAGGCTGAGCTGGATGGAGAGACCTTCCTCTTCTCATCTGTACCACCCAGCTCTGACCCTCCCCGTTTCCACTCCACGCCTCAGATCCCATGGCTTAAACAAGGGACAGAAACCCTCTCTGAGTACTGTTAAAGCCTGGCACTTGGGCAGGGAAAGTGCATCCTGCTCAGGAAAGAAGTCTAAAGTTTAGTGGTGTGCTGCACAGATCCAGGGTATGGTAGGAGCTGTCTTTCCCATCCCAAGGATCCGCATCTCGGCCTCCCTTTAGCCAAAAGAATCAACCATAGCCTCTGCTGCCCCACCGCCCCTGCTGAAAGCACTCTGTGGCTGTGCAGAGCTGCTCTGGAGCTCAGTGCCCAGGGTTGGTAGCTGGTGTCTGTGGATGTCACATGATTTATCAATGTCTATTAACCTTGGACTTTGGCAGAGGCTGGCCTCCAGCACAGCCTGCCTCTGCTGGAAGCTCATCAATCATGTGGAGGAGCAGAGAGCCAACCAGAGCTCATCTTATCTCAGAGGAAACTGGTCCTCGCGCCAAGCATCTTCTTGTGTTGCTTGGAACAGTAACGAGAAGTTGGTAAACACCAGCTGTTCTGCTAAGCAGAGGTGGGTGAAGTATGTTAACTGGGCGATTTAGATTAAAAGTGATTTATTTTCACAGCAACCTGGGTTTTTGTTCAGTGCTAATTGGGATCATTAATATGTATGTCAGAAGGCATATCGGAGGTTGATGCTAGGAGGCTGAGCAACAGCCAGGAGTCACTAACTGGAACTGCATGTGCTTAAACAATCCTTCCCCTCCCTGCACTAGGGTAAGGTGGGCAGTGGCATGATGCAGCCTGTCTGTGTGTGCCGAGATAGGGGGTATGTCTCCACTGTCAGGGTTCCTACCCTGAGAACTTTCCACGTTCCTGGGGAAGAGGAGAAGCAAAACCAAAATGAGAGGAAGGACAGGGCAGCTGGGAAGTGGCCAAGACTGTGGACAGGGAAGAGTGAAACCAGATGTAAAGAACATTCCCTTCTGAGATTTAATACTCCTTGTGCTGAGATGGCATCCAGCATGGGTCAGCCGTGGAGCTGTCATCTCTGCTGTCACTCACTACAGGGCACCCAGTTACCCCCAGGACTTACCAGCGCTGATCTCCAGAGTCACTTTCTGCTCTCATGGGCATTTTGCATTCAGCAGGTCTGATGGGAGACCGGTGCTGGATGCTGTGCTGGGCTTTGCCAGGGAAAACATCTCTCTGGGTCTGGAGAGGGCAGAGAGCGTGAAGTGGTAAACACGGTGCAGAAAACATTATCCCTTCCAAGCACACAGCTGGTAGAAACCGTGTGTGCTAGAGACAGGGACACACAGAAAGGCAACTGGCTCTCCTGGGTACCAGTTGATGGGTAAAGAGCTCCGTGTTCCTGCCTTGTCCATGCTCTACAGACAAACATGATGGTGCCAGGAGGCACTAAGGGTCCCAGCTAAGCTGCTTATAGCTCCGCAGCTCCCATATGATGTCTCAGGAGCTACAGCTCCCTCTGAGAGGGAAACAGAGGCAGGAAACCTGGCAGCAAGAGGGACCCCTAACTGCAGCACTGGAGACAAGCATAGGAAACAGTATAAGTGCCAACAATTCCTGTCACACTACAGGAGAGGGGAAAAAATTAAGAAAAGGTTCTGTATTTGGCTGCCATGAAGGCTGTTGGGATACAGTCCAGGAATCAGGATGAATACAAAGAAATGAGTCCCTGAGCACCAGACGGTTTTTGAGAAAGGAAGAATAAATTCTTATATAACCAAATTCCCGTTGCGTGCTGGTGACAGGGTAGTTGGTTTATTTTGCTGTTTTGTTTGGGTTTCTTTCTTTCTTTTGCACCTGCTCTGACAGTGGCATGGGGCCACACAAGAATTGATAAACATGAGAGCAAGGGCTGCAACATTTACGTCCTGACTCTAATGTTTAATTCTGTCAGGGACACCTTCAGTTCCTTGCAGCTGGTTTTTGAATTGCAGCATGACTTTTTCTTACTGCTGTCCAAGATTTAATCCATGCTTGATCCCAAAGTATTAGTACAATATTAATCAAGTTGAAAAAATCCCTTGCTCCAGTGCTTTGGGAAGGATTTTCAGAAGTTCCTATATGACTCTGGTGCATCAGGCTTCTATTTTTCTAAAGTCTCTTGCAGACTTCCCTAACCCATCAGCTGGGCTTTCCTATCCTGTCCATCTCATGATCTGACAGAAGAATAAACTGCGTGCTCTGGTGATGGCTGCACTTGGGGCAGCCCACCTGGAGCACCATGGAGGTGCAAAGGCACCTTCAGGGATGCTCTGTATCCCTGGGCAGCCAAACTTGGCAGGAGTGACACCGCTGTCTGAGTCATCTCTGTCATCTGTGCCTGCATCATCTTATGTCTATTGTGGATCTGTTTGACACTCCAGAAGCTTCAGTCTCTGGGGACAACAGGGCCCGCTTTGTACCTGACTAATTCTGCAGGGCAGGGTTGGTGAGTCTGTTCTGGCTTCTGTCAGTCCTTTTCCATTGTGTCCTGAAGATTGA
>NW_010430732.1:22541-26566 GCF_000710305.1 Buceros rhinoceros silvestris
CATCTTTTCTTCTTCAATCTGAGAAACTACTACACAGGAGCACTAGCGTTACACTTTCTTCTCAGATTCTTTCCAAACCCGCCTTGAAAACTGGCACACAACTACTTTTTTGATGCCATGTCCCTCTGTGCTCTCAGTGTTCATCTCGTATTGGAAATCTCTTCATCTTGTTTATCTGTTGTGTTTTTATGCAGAAGGATACAATGGATAAAGAGACACTGAGGCCAGAGTGTCTGTTAGATACTTTACAATACTAAAGGACATCTGGTGATTTGCATTTGCTTTTTGGCAGGAAGGCTGTTGTCTTTGGGAGTCATTTGATGGTGCCACAGTAGCTGAAAATGTTGTCTTGCTTTTGTCCGAGCTGAAATCCGCTCCTGCCTCTCCTTGAAGACTTAAGCCAGGGCGGTGAGGGTGGTGTTTCAGTGCCTTACCCCAGAATGTCATCTGTTGAGGCACTGTCCTGCCAGCCTGGCATGCTGCTGGCAGTCCTGTTCTTCCAGTTGCATTTTAACTCAGGTTTGTGTCTGTCCACACCTGGCTGATGAAGAGGGAAAACGTCACAAGCAGGACTAAGAATGGGTGACGAGCTCTGCCTTGATGGTAGAGGAGCTTCCCTTCCAATTTACTTCATTCCTTTCCTTATTTTTACTTCCAGTGCAGATCCTGTACTGCATGAATCATTCCTTCCTTTTTATTGGTACCATTTCTGTAAGACTACCCCTCCTGGAAATCCATCGTGGATACTTTGTGTAAGTAGAGGCATGTCACACCATGTCATTTGCATTTGGGGTTTCCTTGTGTTTTTCTTCTGCCTGTGATACACAAAGACTTTCTCTGATCCTCTGACTGCGTTGCTTCCCATGGTGATGTGGGCAGTAGGGAAGTGGAAGCATTCATGACTTCTCTGCAAAGGATAAGGGGATGAAGATGCTCAGATGGCAGGTGGATCTGTGGGAAATGATGGGAGGGGGGTCTGGGAGGTTTACACCACAAGGAAGAGAGAAAATAACAAAGAGAACCGCACATTTTTTGATGGCCAAGATGTTGCCAACACCCCCTCACCCACACTTGTGTGAGTGCATATGTGCAGAGGTGTATGAGAGAGACAGAGGAGTTCACGAATAAGTAAGAGCTCATTAATAATTCCTGCTCTCCAGGCTAAAGGCCATTACCTCAAGCAGCCTCACAGACACAGCTCCGCTCTCACAGGCATCCTGAACCCATTCCCTGCCAAACCACAGCTGCCGTTCCTGTGTGATTGAGGGAAACAAGCCCTTTCCTTTCCTCTGCCTTCAAACACCAGTGAGAGGCCTTGGCTGGTGCAAAAAATAAATCTGACCCATGATCAGGACAAAGGCGAGTTGCTGGGCCAGCTGCTATTGTAAACATGCTTTTCCTCCCCTCTCCAGGCACCAGGGTTTCCTGGAGGTCCCCTTCATCCCTTGGCAGTCCGGCTCTTCACCCTAAATCTGGCTCCTCTGTCTTGTTTTGGGTATGACTTTCCAGAAATCTCACAGCTGGGCTGCTGTGCAGAGTAGTGCTGTCCAGTATCTCTGTGAGAGGAAAAGGATCAAGGCAGCCGTGAAGGGGAACTGGCGTCACTCTTCACTCCTGGGAGCTGTGGGGGTTTGAAGCATTGCTTTGGCATTTCTCCCCCTGCCACCACAGCCCTTCCTGGACATCCCTTCTCCAGGGCTGGGAGCAAAGCCCATCTGTATGTGTCATCTCAGGGAGATGCTTGGAAGGTGTACACTGACCTGCTCACCTGACCGGTAGCCCATTTGTACTGGGCTTTGGAGCAGATGATGTTCCTGCTCTGTCCCATCTTGCTCACAAGCAGCAGAAGAGGAGGAAGGGATGGGACGTGGAAAGAGATGCTGGCCTGAAATCAAGTGCAAGCCAGAAGGAATGTCCTCAGTGGGGAGAGGCTTTGCAGCTCTCCTTTAGGACAGAGGATCCCTTGGCCAGCTCTCCAGTGGTGCTTCAGGAAAGATGCAGCACGAGTCACTTCCAGAAGGCTGGAGTATCGGTCCTCAGTGTCACCCTGTCTCCGGGTATTGGTGTCTGCCCAGGAGAGGCAGCATGGGGAATGGCAGGGGACAGAGCTGTAGGTGACCTGGGCTTCTTGTAGTGAGGTAAGTTGGCTGATCTCAGTCCACACTGGCCTGTAGATGCAGACATGAGCCAGCACTCAACTTGCTTGGGAACCTGGCATGCAGCCAGCCTTGTCCCATTCTCTCCTTTAAAGCATTAATTAAGCTGGATTTACTTGGCTAAGGGACACCTCGAGTCAGGACACATCTGAGGTAACTGTTCAGGCACTGCTTCTTGTACAATTAGACTGCAGTAAATTACAATTATTATCAGGTTCTGACACTGAGATGGTGTTAAATTACCCTTCTGGACCTCAGAAGGCTAGTCCAGCAAGGCCTGGGGAGCTCCTTCGCTCCCACCGAGCCCAGACACCCCTGCCCTCACTCCCGGAGAGCGGCCGGCAGTTCCTGACAGAGGAGGCAGGTTGGAGGGACTCTGCGTCCCTGCCCGCTCTCCCAGCGGCTGCACCTTTGAGGTGCTAAGCAGCTCAGAGCCTCACCTGTGAGCAAGCAAGGGCCAGCCTCGATGGACTGTCACGCGTGCTGGCATTCATGCTGTAACTTCGGCTTTTTTTGTGCAAAAGTCCTTGAAAGCAGGTGGTGCTCCAACAACCACTGGATTACAGCTGCAGCTGCTTCCCCTGTCGTTCCTTTCAAAATCCCAAACCTTTCCTCTTTATTCAAGATTTTAATAAACATTAATTCTGAAAATTATCATTCTGAGCTCCCCAGGGCACTAACACATGTTGCCCTGTAGATCTTCCAGTTTAGCCTTTTAGAAAGACACCCAGTCCTGATTTTCAAAGCCTGCCATTAACAGTGAATCCCTCCATCCCTCTGCATGCTGCTCGGCTATTTCTGACCTGCTCTGAATTGTCTCATTTCGATTTCTAGCTCTGGATCTGCCTATGTCTTCTGCTACCCAGCTGAAGACCTTATCATCACAAAACTTTTTCTGAGCTGGCATTTATAGTCTGTAATCAAGTTACCCATCTGTCTTCCCTTTTTCAAAGAAAATAGATTGAGTTTCTTTAATCTGTTACTGCTAATCCAGGTTGCCAGACCCTTTTAATTTTCCTTTGAACAGAGTGCACCTCGGTAAGAGCTGCGAGAGTCGTATATGTGCCAAGGGAGCTTTCTAAGGAGAAGAGAGAGAACTTCTCTCCAAAACTGATTGCATTCTGCAGTGCAGATTGGCATCGCACTTGCTGGTTTTGATACTGCTCCCAGATATTAAGAAATGTGTTTAATGTTCAGTTTCACTGGTTAATAAACACAAGCCTTTTCTGGCTACCCTTAGTTAGGAAAGATGATGTGTTTATACTGCAAATTTCAGTCCCTGTCCTCAAGCTTTTACAACCTCATGTAAGACAAGACACAAGAAGGGAAGCCATTTACAAGGGCAGGTGAAAAAGCACCAGGGGAAGAGGCAAGAGCGATGCCTGGGTACGAATGCACGCTTCAGCCTTACAAAGACACTAAAGCCACTTCCCATTTTTAGAAGAACAGAAACAAGTGCTGACATGAGGGAAGCATCAGCCATGGGCACATTCAGATAGCCAGGGAGCAACACCAGTCTGGCTACAGTGGGTGAATCCGAGTGTGCAACCGCGGCTGCGTGGGAGCCCAGCGCCAGGAGCCAGCCTGGGTGTCTCTCGGGGCAGGCAGCCAGCGTCTCCTTCAGCTGCTCTGTATGAGTGGGAGAGTTGCTGGGTGTGCTGGGAAGAGCTGGCTGAGGGTGTCGGGCTGGGGGCTTAGAGGTGGTGGCAGAGGAGGAATGGGATATGGAGGAGGAACTGCTGATGGGGATGTGCCTGGGGATGGTTTTGGAGGGCAAAGGACAGTCCCTGCACCAGTTTCTTGGCTCTTGCCCTGTGATAGATTGGCTGTGTCAGGCTTGTAGGGATGTGATTGCGGCTCCCCCGGGGG
>NW_010430732.1:26663-29327 GCF_000710305.1 Buceros rhinoceros silvestris
GGTGGGATGTGATTAGCCACAAACTTGCTATCCTTGCTCAGTGACCTGTGAACAAGCCTGGCCATGACTGTACTTCCCAACCCTGCAGATTCATCAGCTCTCAACAGTTTGAGACCACCAAACCGGGAAGTTTGAGTCTACGGGAGAAGATTCGCCACAGCCTTTCAGGCTGTCCATCTGCTGCCAGAGCAGCGTTGGGGGGTCTGTGCCTCGGCCACCTCGCCTGGAGCTGCCTCTGCCCCACCATGCCAGCCGGGGATACTGGGGCTTTGGCTTACTTGGTTCATCATGAAATGGAACACTCAGACAGACAGCTCCTGGGATAACCTTCTCACTGCTTAATTTGTTCTCTCCCACAAGATCAATACAGAGAGCCCTGCTCTGAAGAGGGTATTCTGCATTTTCTGCATTTTTTAAGGGTGTGGGCAGGCTTTCACAGGAGGGCCGGGGTCTGCACCCACTGAGCTGGCCCAGAGCACGTTTGTGAGGGGCAGCATTTAAAACTCAAAGGCCGCCTGAGGAAAACTTGAGCTGGGGCCAGCAGGTGGAAATGCTGCACGGGGCCAGGCGGAACGGGGTTACCATGGCAGGGAGCACCGGCTGCTCCCAAGCAGGACTGTGCTGGGTCACCCTGGACCTCTTCCAGCCCAGGCTGGAGCTGCAGAAATCACCACCAGGGCTGCTTTACGTCCAGGCATACATACAGCTGAATTTGTTAATTCAGTTCTAGTAAGACAATAATTACTTGTTTATGAAAAACAACACAGTTTTTAAAATTACTGATATTCAGTGACCGCCCAGGAGACATGGATTGATTTCCAGCTCGTCAGCCAATATTTAATTATTATTATGCATCATCATATTTAGTTTCATAAACAAAAGGCGATGAAAAACAGAGATTAACTTTAGATATCTGTAACTTAATTTACATATAATAGCTTTATTAGCTCAAAGCCTGGAACATTCCAGGAGAGTTTTAGCCCACATCCTCAAGATACGAGCGCTCACCATACCTCTACAACAGCTTTAAAAAAGTACGTGTTACACTGCCTTGGACAGACTCCCAGAGAAGCCCCTGACATTCTCCCACCGCTCCTGATGATATCTTGCAGCGTCAGGCAGGCAGGAGCACCCTGGGGTTAAAGAGTGCTTTCGAGGCACGCATTACTGTCACTTCAAAAAGTGCTCGTATTTCACTGTCTAGTAGAACTTGGTCTCTGAAAGCTTGTCCCACTCCTGCTGCTTTGCAGGGCGCCGGAAGGAAATGCCTCACTGAAGCACTCGGTGGCCCTGTCACTTCTTGTGCATGTCACGGCTTTATCATACGTCTCGCCAGTTAATTAGAGAACAGAAAAGCAAGGGGCAGAAGTCAGAGAAGCCCTACAAAACATTGTGAAAATGTCAAATGAGCTCAGCCAGCAAAGCCCAAGGTGCTGCCCTTTGAAAAAGCCACACTTGGGGCATCTTGTTCCTGTCGTTCAAGATGAACAGAGAGCACAGGCGGATGCTTGTGCCGTGCCAGGACAGCTCTATTAGCGGAAGAATACAGTTAGCCCAGTGCCTGGCTGCTGCACCCTGCCCAGAGGGCACCTCCTGGCCAGGGGTGACAGTCCGCAGCGTGCCACGGCCCTGGCTTTCAGCAAGGACTCTGGTCACTGCGGAGCAGGGCGAAGGGAGCATCTCCAGAGAGTGTCCTGTGCTGACATGTCCTGGCTGTCTGGGGACAGTCCTCCAGCCTTTGAGCGTGACTTCCAGCATTACATCATTTTTACCGCACTGGAGCTGGGTGATGCTGCCCTGGGGAAGCCGAGATGCCTGTTAGTCATGCGGTGGGTGCTGACCGCTCTGCTCCTGTTTTGCTGCAGGCCCTCTCTGCCAGCCTGATCTCCTCTATTAATGGCACTTCCCAGCTCCGCGGCAATGCGCTCTCAGCCCCAAACCACAACCAGACAGGGAAGCCCCAACTCTTGCTCCCACCGGTGCGGCAGGAGGATAGGAGGAGGTCTGCCGAGAGGCAGAGCCAGCAGTGCTGAACCCGCCTCCGCCCAAACACATTTGAAAAGTGAAAGAACTTGCTGGAGAAGTTCTATCCGTGCTCTCCTTTTGCAGCCCATGGGCAGTGCAAACATGGTGGTGCCCCAGGCTTGCGGGGGGACGAGAGAAAGCAGGAGAAAGTTCTCCCTTCAAAACTGCATACGGTGCTTTCTGGAATTCGCTTTGCCACGTGGCCTGCAATATTGATTTTTAAAATCCCTCTGCTGGTTATTTAGTTCTGAAATCGAGCACTGTGCCTGTGAGCTCTAAATTTTAGAGAGTACATAGTACCTGACTCATTTTATGGCCTGCATTGCCTTTTGTCTTGGCTTGCTATTAATTTAACAGCAAATCTCTGCGTTTGTCAGTTTTGATTCCTGGGGTACCATATAGTTCCATTTGTAAATTGGTTTGAGCTTTCTGATACTTCAATAAACCCACTTGGTATAAACACAGCTCTTCTTTTCCCTGTAAGTACGTGGTGAACAAGCAGAAGCTGAGCACAAAAATAGACATTTATTTAACCAACAAGTATATGGGGAGGGCAGCAGGAAGAGTGTGGTAGGACCAGCAGTTTGCTAACAGCCTCCAAATAAGGGGCAGATTACAGTGCAAACTAACCAGCAGTTT
>NW_010430732.1:29458-30601 GCF_000710305.1 Buceros rhinoceros silvestris
CTGCTGAACGCGATACCCTGGGTATTTGCTGTGTGCAGGTGAGAAGTTCTGGGCACCGCTTGCCTCCCCCAGCCTGGCCCCACAGCTCCCCGGGTACACATTGACCGAGATGTCCTGTGTTTCCCAGCCCTGGCACCTCTCTGGGAGTGCAACATGCTGGAGAGCACAAGAGTGGGTAGCTGATCAGAGACCAAAGAAACCAAGCCAAAACTAGGAGTGAGCTCGGTCCCTCAGCTCGGGAGGGTCACCCAGGCTCCCTGCTCCTTCTCTCCACTCGTGTCCCTACTCTCTGTGCTCACTCGCTCTGTTCTCTTCTCGTGTCTGATTTCTCACCAGCCTCACGGCTGCATATTGAAACACCCAGGTGCCACTGCCAGTGTGGCAGGAGAGGACAGGCACGGTTACTTTTCATTTCTCTTTTGCAAGCAGCTTTTCCTCTGTGTAACCCTGCATGATGCCAAGGCCACAACGCGGAGAGTTTGTCCTTCTCACCCTGCCCACATTTTGCATGGGGACATGGGCTGCAGGCTGAGGTTTAGCCAGATGTTTATGCAGCCACTGCAGCATGGCCAGTGCATAAATGGCTCTTGAAAGCCTGCAGTAACTACTAATTAAATTAATTTGATAGCTGACATCCCAGCTCTAGGAGGTGGATGATTCACAACAGGGCTCTCTTTAGCAGTATTAGCTCATAAACCTTTTTCAGGCTGGGCACCATGTGAAATGGGGATGAACAGAGAGGAGAGACACAGCATTCTCAGCCAGCAGAGGGGCTTTGCCCAGGGCCATGCCTGCAGGCTGAGGTACCTGCCCAGCATCCTGACAGAAGAGGATGGAGCTGAGAACAGTGTGATAGACACATCTCCAGCTGAATCCCTGGACCAGAACTGCTGCTCGGTGCCCACCGTGGGAGCCAGGGAACCCTGGACAAACATGGACTGGCTGCTGCAAAGCTGGGGGCACTCAGGCATTGGGGCTGATCACCCAGGAGTGCCAACACACCACCATCTTCATGGGAAAGACCAGGAGGAGGTGAACAACCATTCTGGAGGCTTTTAGCATTGAAGATGTTGTCACTCAAATGCATTTATCTTCTACACCGCCCCTGCAAACAACTAACAAGAAGAGCGCAAGGTTTTGATG
>NW_010430732.1:30704-43786 GCF_000710305.1 Buceros rhinoceros silvestris
AAGGGCTTGGTATACAGCGTGCTACGTACAGGCTGCGTGAGCAGTGCCTGCAGGAAGAGCAGGGCAGCATCCTAACCAGAGCACGAAGGGCTACGAGAAAACATGCTGAAAGCTGTGAAGCTGGGGGGGACGCGGGGACATGTCCTGACATATGGGACCCTGCATCCATTCAGTAAGGTAGGCAAAGGAAAGGAGGAGTTGCACAATATCTAACTACAGGCAATAGAAACCACCTCTATAAACTTCTTTTTAGTGTGCTGAATTCATAGACCTCCTTTTGTTTCTGTTCTGTCTGTAACACCTCCCTCAACTACCAGCAAAGTTTTGTAAATGTTCTCCTTTTGCCATTTTTTTTTTAATTTTGTAAACCCAGAAACCAGTACAGAGGCGCACACTCTGATTACTCTATTAACTTTCTCTTGGAAGCTGTACGGTTTATTTCTTTTTCCCCCCAGTTAATGAAGCTTACTTGTATGATTGCAGATTGTGAGATTAGAGAGCTGGAAAATAGCTACCAATTGTCATTTAGACTTCTGTTATTTTTTTGTCCTTCCAGATCAATACTGCTCTTAACTATTTCGGATTGGAGAAGAGCCAAAAAGATGTATGATTAGACCACTAGTTTCAAGTCACCAATCATTTTTATGTTAATGATTTATCCAAAGGCACTTTCTTTTTCATTTCTGATACCCTTTTCCAGGAACAGAAACACCAGGAAGCATTATCTAAACTCAGACTTGACTTCTTGTACTTTTGGGGGGTAAGGCATTTGGAAGCATATGGATGGAGATTTGAAAACCAGTACAAAACGTAAGCCCATTTTCAGTCCTGAGAAATAAACCAACCTGTTTTCTGAGGGTTTGTTTTTTTTTTTAACAAATCCGTCTTCACTCTCAGCACTGACAGTGACTGGCTGGGAGATGTCTGTGTGGGAGAACAAAATTGCCCAAGATGTGCCATGTTGACATGCTGTGTAAGATTATTTATTTATTTTACTTGTTTTCCTCAGGGAAAGTGGTTTTTGTTTTGTTTCGCCTTTTTTCCCTGAGTCTGAAATGCTGAGGGGAAGGAGCTGTGCAAAGAACAGGAGACCAAGGAAATCACAGAGGCTGGGGCAGAAAACGCTTGGTTCCGGTCCCCACGTACTGCGAGGCAGCAGGGTAACGCCAGAGCCATGCACTGTATCAGAGAGGGAAGGGATGTGGGGACTGCGGTGGAAAACTCCTGGAAGTCATCAGCAGCTCTGGACTGCTCCCATCAGAACATGGTACCTGGTGCAGCCATGGCTGCTGACACCTCTGTCCGCGGGGTGCAGGCAGGGAGCGCTGCCAGCTGGGCAGAGCACAGCCTCCTACGTACTTCTAGTGCGTTTTATCTCCTCTTATGTTATCCCATATCTGAACCTTCTCCCACAAGCGCAACAACCTCCCCGTGGGTGGCGACTGATGCTTCTTCAGCCCAGGGAGAGATGCCAATGAAAGCTGCTGCAGTCTGCCAGCGGGGTCATGGCTTGGGTGGTGGCTGCCACCAGAGAGGGCTGAGCCACACATCCCTTCCAGTAGCACCCAGACGAGCTCTTGGTCTTGGCAGTAACACACATCTGCTGTCTGTGGAGGCATCGCTTGGTCTATTTAGACGCTATCTCCAAAAAAAGTTCTCAAAAGCTGCCCCGTGGGGAGGAGGAGCTGGCAGGCTGCGGCATGGCAGTAACAACAGCCATTCCTCTGCAAAGCCCGTGTGGGAACTGGAAGGCTCTTCTGCTCCCCCCATTAACACCCTCCAGCTTAGACACTGGAGCCACAAGGCACAGCGCAGCCGAAGAGAAGCTGAACAGAGAAGGAAGCTGAAGTGGCTGCTTTAACAAAATGGCTCATTTTTCTTTGAAATTAATTGGCTGAATCCTGACAAAACCTGTTATTAAAAGAGCGCCCGCGCCTCTTTAATCATCTCAGTTGTTTGTAAAGCGCTCCCAGAAGCTGGAAATCATACCCTCTCTTCCAGCAATTCTGTTAATTTCCGTATGGGGGAAATTCATGAGAATTCATCAAAAAAATATTGGCACCCCAGAGCTAAAAGCAACAGGTCTCTCAGAATGTCCAAATAAAACCCACTCTAATGGATAACCACTGTCAAATGGCCAGGCAGAAGGGAAAAATACGACTGCAAACAAAACTAAACAAAAACGTAAGCGATTGCCTGTTCAGTGGGGGCTGCAATTATGAGTCCTGTGAATCAGACACAAACACGCACCCACCACCGCTCTCCACCAAATGATTCACGGCAGATAGCATCACTCTAATGCCCTGGGACTTGCCTTTTGCCAGTGAAAAGAGGGCTGAAGGCAGCTGGGATACTCTAAATCTACAAACGCAACTTAAACAGAGCGAGTAAACTTGCCAAGTTGCTCATTGCACAGTCCCACCAGGACGAGTCAGTGGGTCAAAATCTGCCTTGAGTCTTGCCACCATGCGGTGGGCAGCAGATCCAGATGAGACAACTGCCTGATCCTGGGAGCTGAGCCTGCAAAGGGACAGGGAGAGTGTCATTTGCTCCCGGATGGCGGTGTGAACGTGCTGTCTGTAATCAGCTGGAGTAGCAGCAAGAACAGGAATGGAGAACAACCTGTGGGCTCTCTTACACAACGGCGCAGCCTGCTTCTACGTTCGGCAGAGAACAGCCTCCTACATACTCTCAGAGCGCTTTTTCTCCCTGCATTCAGCCTGTGGGGACCTTTCCCCAGTGGCCCGTGTCCTTTGTCACCGCCCCCATGTACAGGCCGTGGCAGGAGTGGGCTTTGCAGCGTTCAGGCTGCACTTACAATGGCTACATCAATATTCATCTCTTTGTGAACATAAACTGTCCTGCTGCTCAGACTTGCTTCACATTATTCATATCGATTCAGCACTGCTAATGATTAAATACAATGTTCTTCAAAGTCTGCATTTAACAGGAAGGCTTGATTGGATTTATCTTTTTGAGGTTGGGTGGGTTGTTTTCAGTTACATTGTTGGTCTTTTTTTGCCTCGTGGAACATCATGTCATTTTGCAAATGAAGAACTACGCACTTGCCTTTTAATAAAAACTTCCATCTCTGAAGGATTCACATGCTCCTGCTTAATCAGACAACTGATGTATTGCACAGCCCACCGTCACCACCAGGGCCCTCTCCCCCACAACCATCACCAGTAGAGCAGCTCCTGCAGGCTGAGCCAAACACGCCCAGGGACCACAGTCTAGAGGACAGGGGACAGAGCAGGTCCCAGCAAAGGCAGTTGATTGCAGGGTACCTATCTGAGGATGGCATCCCTAGAGCTCCCACAAAGAGGGACAGTAGCAACTACAAAACCTGGTGCTTGTCCTGGAGAGAAGTCCATGCATTTACAGAGAAAGTCAGAAGAGAAAACGCAGAACGAGGTGATCTAGTTGATGTTCCCAACATCCTCATGGCAGTGCTCTGAAGAAATCCCCAAAGCCCCAGTGCAATGCACTGTGCATCTGCCTTCCTGTAGTTCCTCAGGAGTCCATCCACCCAAACGCTGTCCAACCACCATGGAGCCCCAGCCTCCGTAGGAAATGCCCGGACTTGATTCTGAAGGAGGAACAGGTTTGCATGGTAGGACCAGCAGGATACAGTCACTGCACACATTTGGGGCAATAGCTATAGGCGAACTGGGGCACAGTTTTACTCACAGCTGATACTGTATTTATTTCCTCTCTGTCTTTGAGACAGCACATGAGGGCTTCACCACACAAGTTGAAAAAGGAAAAATGAGGAGAGAACACAGCAGTGAAATTGCTGAGTAGCTACAAGTTAGTGACAGTTTAAAAAGAAGATGTGAAATCAGAGACTCAGGAAAAAAAGCCTTGAGCTGACAAGGCACAGAAACCCTATGAGAAGCAGCAGAGGGAAGAGAAATTGCAACTCAGCAAGATCAGCCCATTGCAGGCAGCAGCAGAGACCAGTACGTCCCAGTGCCTGCCTGGGGGGACTGGTGGCATGCCTGCGCTGGGACGGGGGCACACTGCACGCTTGCCCCAGCCCAAAGCTACATGCGCTAGCAGTGAGCTGGTAGCTGTGTACGCGTGGGCACAGGCATGTTTCTGCTCTCAAGTCTCCGTGCCCGACAGAAGGTGAACAAATAAAAGTGACCCAGAGGTCCAGGGTTACATCTGGTTAGACTCAATGAGACAAAATTCATTTTGGGATCTCTAATGGCCCTTGCTCAGCGGTGTCACCCTGGTGCCAGGATATTAAGGGCACCTGTCAAGGCTATTTTAGGAAACAGAGTCCTCCTGCCTGGTGCCCGCCTCCCCTCTGCACTGAGCTCACAGGGTGTCATATGAGGTCTGCTGGAGCCAGGCACGTGGAAAGTTGTGGTTCTAGTGCAAAGCCTAGATAAGAAAGTGGCTTTCTGAGCCCCCTTGTCACACACAGCTCGTGCCTGGACTCTGTGGGTTTATTTTTGGCATCCTCTGTACAACTTCCACCTGCAGGTTTTGGATCTCAAGCTTTGCCCGTCCCCAGGATCAGGGAGGCAGTTAGAGCTTCTCCTAGAGAGCTGCCTTGCAAAGCTGAGCTGTTACCTTGTCCCATGGGCAGAGCCAGCCAGGGTGAGAAGGGAAATGAGTTCAGCGTCTGCACATGGAGACCTCCCTTGATGCAGTGAAATATGTGTGCTGGTCGTATATGACCAGGCAAAGCAGCTGGGTTCTGAGCTGACAAAGCACAATGGTCTGAGCTTCAGATGCGGGTCTTGATGTCAAGGCTGCTGAGAGGCTGAAAACCCTAAGCCTTCACACCCTGGGCGGGTCTAGCCTGGCTCTGACCCATAGCACCAGAATAAAGGCAGAGATGACTAGGTTTGCTCTTCCATGAAAGCTATTCCTGGAACTACTCCACTTTTTATCTCCTTGATTACTGCCGTAGGTTACAATTCCCTGGTTCTGAGTGGCAGGAGCTAAGCTGACCACAGGCTGACCTCTCCACGGGCAATCAGGCTTTGGCTCAGCCTGCCACGCAGAGCCACCAGGGGATGGTGGCATGGCAGATGCAGCACTTCGCCTGATCCAGGATAACGTGGGGAAAACACATAACAGGGGGACAGACCGGGTTTTGAAACAGAAACCAAAAGGCAAACACGTCAAGTGCTTTGCATGTAAAAGCAAAACGAATCCTGCCAGCTGATGACCCTGCTGTGGTTTGAGCCTGGAACTCTTGGTGAAGGAAAGTAGGTATATAGTTTCTCATCAAATGAGTGGGTCAGGCAGCCAAGAACACACTTTAAGATTATGTTGCAATTAGTGCAATTTAATGTCAGAGCTTCTTTTTTGTACTTGTCCCATTATCTCCACCAAGGCTTCATAGGACTCAAACTTCCTCTTGGAAGTTCTGCTTTCTGACACAGAGGAAGTCACCACCACGCTGCCAGCTCCTGCAGCAGCAGATTATGGAAGCAAGGGCTCCTCCTGGCCCTCACAACACCAGATTCATTTCACGTATTAGCTTTAAAATGTGAAGGTGAGAAGAAACTGGGCAAAGTAGGACATTGGCAAGGGAAGCACTTGGTGCTTCATTCAAGAGATGCCTGACCAGCGCAGTTAACCCTGAGTACTCTCACAGCCAGGAGCTGGGTTTGGATATATTGTCCACCTTTCACTTTCAGCCTCCATCATTATAATCACAAGTTCAGGATTTTTCTTCTCTCGGACTAGATACAGGGAAGATGTTTCAGGGAGTTTTGTATGCCAAGGAGTGGGATTTTTCAAAACTACCAAGAGTTTTGGATAGGAAAATCCAGACCACAGCCAGTCACACACTGATGATTCAGTAACAAAGCCACTTCCAGAGATGGCTTGATGGATGGCAGTTCCAACAGAGACCTGCCTATCAGCAAGCACATCTCCAGCCACCTAGCATGGTATCATTGAGTCTGGTTTTCAGTTCTCTAAAGACATCTGGAGCTGAGTGGACAATGAAAATACCTAGAAACCACTTCTGGCTCCTGACAAGAGGCCTCTTACTGCAAGGCTACAGCCCTCTGCCACACTGCTCACCATCATATTTCCAGGTGAAGAAAAAAAAAAATCTCATTTTTCTTCACTGCTGCCAATATGAGAATCAGCTGTTTGGAAAACCCCCCAGTTCATCCCAATCTACTTTCTTCCCTGCTCCCCAAGCTCACCTTTTCTGAAGAGCTGCAGAGCACCACAGCCAGCGTGAGCTCCATAAGCACCAGTAATAGGTACATTCCCTACTCCAGACACACAAGAAGCAAAGACAGCAGCATCTTCCTCCCTCAAGCCTTTACCTCTCAGCTAGATTTAAGAGCTCCCCATTAGTACTTCTCTTTGATTCACCTGCAGAGCTACTTTAGAGAGCAGAGCTCTAGTTCCTCCACCACTGACCCACCACACTTAGGAGCTGTAGATCAAGGCCAGCTGTGGAGAATTTAAAGACTCATCTGTGCAGGGTGGCTGCTGGCAGGCATGAAGGGAAGGCAGCACTGGCTGTTCAGGTGTAAAGCTTTGTGCTCTTGGGGAGCAGCTCTCTAGCATCTGGGAGCAAGGCTGAGCCCTGCAGTCAGGGTGCTTGCTCTGTTCTGCAAACGCCATTGCGTAGCCAGGCTGGGGGTGATGGCTCTCCTCTGCCTCTTCCCCTGGGTTTCATACACCAACCTAATCATTAGGGTATTTCTGTTGCTTCAGGAATTAGTCCCTCCTGAGATTTCTGCTTGGAGATGTCTGTCTCCATCCCATCTGCTGTGGAGGAGCCCCTGTCACAGGGTGGGGACTGACCACTTCTGTGAATTTAATTTAGTCATGGGGAGGGTTGAAGGACCTGTAGTTCAGTTCCTAATGTAGTAAATGATCCTATTGCTTATAAATGCTGATGCATCAGCAGCAGGATTTTATGTTGCTGAAGGCTGCACTAATTGCTAAAGGACAGAAATGAACTTCCACCAAAACTTATCCTTGCATTTGAGCAAGGAATACAGATACATCTCATCCCTCCGTATTCAGGGCTAGAAGGAAATCTTCCACTCAGAACTCCTGTGGTTTTACTTGGCTTTGGCTTTGAAACCATTGAAGGTGAAGAGAAACGGAAGAAAAGAGGGAAGTCCCAAAGGGTGAAGCTTGAGTTTTGTCCATCTGTTTCTGGCAGAAAGCCGCAGGGCTCTTTGCTGGGTCTTCTGTCTCTGCATGCACCACCTGAGCTGTGGTTGGGTGGGGAAGGCTGAGCACCTCTGCCTTCAGCAGGCACTGCCATGGAGACATTAACCCCAAAAGGGGGATGGATGAACTGCCCTGACATCAATGTGCATTCCCTGCTAGCGAGGCTGGAAAGAAATTCAGCTGCAGGTGCAGAGCCTCGTGAGTCAGGCTCCTTCTTCTCTCCTCTAAAAAAAACCACCTTGAGAAGGGTCCCCAGGAGCTGGGACTGGGTTTTGGGAGGTCAGGGGGAAGCCTGAGCAAGGGAGGTTTCTAGGAGAAAGCAGAGCTTTAGTAACTCTGGAGGGCCTGGCTGTGTCTGAGTGATGTTGGATTTACACCTGTGTAAATGAGAGATGAGATCCAGTTTGGATGTTGCTTATCGAGAAACACCATCCCATTAAACAGGCACATACACACCTATGGGTGCTGCACCCCTAAAACAGGCACTTCCAGCCCACAGAGCTCCTGCACAAGTCTCCACATCAGAGCTTTTCTGTTCCAGAAGACAACAAGCCAGGCAATAAATACTGGGAAAACCCATTGAAGGATAAATTGCTGCTGCAAAAAGAAATCCTTTCAGCCTGGCAGAAGCTCTATTTATCTCCCGAAGACTAGTCTCACTCTCTCCCAGGGGAACATTAATGGAGCTCATTAGGAGCTCCCATGACAAAAAAACCTTTGTCACATCCAAGAGGACAGGCAAGACTGCCAGCTCCCTGGTTCCTCCCCTCTGCTAGAGACACGAGGGGTTGCTTCATGCTGTAAATGCTATGCCAGGGGACAACATGACAATGCCACCGAGCCCCATCTCCATAAGGGCCATACAGCAGGGCTGCGAGCGAAGATAAGACCCTTCTCCCCTGAGGAGCTGTGGGCTTGCCACCCACCTCCCTGTCTGGGGAAGAGGGCTGGAGATGGCAGCTGTGATCCGCGTGCCCAGGAGGCACCACTGGTCCGGGTGATGCTGGTGTGTTTGCCTTCTCACCTTAGTGCTACGGACGGTCCCCAGCTTTGATTTGCACTAATCTCAACACCCACTTTACGGAGTCACCTTTGCCGAAGACCTGGAACAACAGCTGTCACTTGTCCTATCAGGCCTGGTCCTGCTCCCTTGCCTGCTTGAAACAGTTGTCACTTATCCCATCAGGCCTGGTCCTGCTCCCTTGCCTGCTTGGCACTAGTGTTTGCATGAGGCTGTCGTTCTGTGGTAGGATCACGCTTTGGCAGGTGAAGTTACTCAGCTATTGACTACATTCATTAGTCAGATATTGACGCATCATGCTGAAGAAAATGAGGAGAACTGATACAGGGACTTGTTTATCACTCAGTCTGTTAAAAGAAAGCTACTCCCCGTTTGCTTCTTCCCAAAAAGCTGAATATTCCAAAGGTCAGAAGGATGTCTCAGCATGAATCAGCCAGGAGACGTATATCTGAGATCAAAGGGATTGTCAATCCAATTAACAGCCTGGGTTCCTGCAGCAGCAGGGGGTTCACGTATCAAACACACTCTATTCCATGTTTCATCTCCGATTCCAGGTCTCCCTGGAAGTCTTTCTTCTCTAGTCTTTTTTCCCATCTCCCTGCTGTCCCAGACCCCTGCACTGGTAGGAGCAGTTCCGTAACCAAGAGTGTAAATTCCATTTTTTCTCTCATTCCCCAGAGTCTTTTTTTCTGGGGTTAATTAAAACTACCTAATTTTCACATTGTAGCTGCCTGCTTAGATCAGAGGGAAGAAGCTGATCATGTCAGGCCATAGGAGAGTGCCAGACCCTGGGATTCAGACCATAAACAGAGCACGCGGAGACATCCAGGAGATGAACCTCCATTCTTCTTCCCAGGGATGGGGTCCTGCGCTGCTGGCTGTGCTCAGCGCTGCTCTGATATAAGAAAAGCTGGGGGATTAGCACTGGGGGAGCTACAAGAGATGGGGGAATGCTGGATGTGTACAGGGGGCTGTATAAACCCTATCTTTAGGACTCCCCATCAGGCATCTGCTGCTCCAGGAGTGACCATGGCATGACCACGATCCCCTCTGTGCCAGGCTTCCTGTGGGACCACAGCTCTCTGCCCCGCTGCAGCCAGCCTCTGCCATCAACAGAAACTGTAGCCTGGGACTACGGGAGAAGAACTTGCTCAGAGTGGGTTAAACCCAGCACGCACCAATTGTAACAACTTCTCAGTGGAAATAAAGATGAGCTATTAACAGTCTCATTAGTGCCCCTTCCTCAGGGACACCCAGGGCACCCACATTAACACCCTATCAGTACATTAGGATTCATCTCGGCACTAGAGAGTCTGCACCAAAGGACTGAATAGTGATGAGGCCATTATTTTATTGGACTTGCTGGAAATGCCAACATTCCCCATGAAGTATTAGCATGGCCGGTAACAGCGTGGCAGGCAGGCCAGGACTCAGTGAGGTGCTGGGACCTCCAAGCACCCAAACCTCTGTGGAAATAGGCTTCTACAGTCCAAATCACTGCCTGATGGGAGGTAGGAAACCACTTCGGTGCTGCTGTGGTGCTGCATGGAGGCTCCTCTCTGGACAAGGATGGCTTGTAGGAGAGGAGGACTTGACACTACCTTTGCATTGAGGCCAATATCCTAGCCCTGCTATTGGCACCTATGTCCCAGAGCAAGATGGAGAATATACAAAGCAAGCAAGCCCTGGCCAAAGGCACAAGGTTTTCCTGTTCCCCAGCCAAGTTAATAATAGAGCAGGATTCAAACGCAGGGAGCCATGATGTATTTTAAGCTGATTCAAATTCATTCAAGGGAGCCATTAGGCTGCACACAACCGGCTGGTTCCCCGGCCGTGCCAAGGTGGGAAGGCAGCAGAAGGGCCAGAGGAAAGCCCACCTTGCATTGCTCTCTGATACCCTCGTCTGGCTGGATCTGGAAGCTCAACCTCCCAATGGACAGGACAAATCAACCCCAAGGAGGTCCACTCGAGCTTTTAGGACACGTGTGGAGTTTGGGACCAGGAGAGCCTAAGCTGTCATCGGATGGGCAGGAGGGGAGATGAAATGTCCTGGAAGATGCACCCATGGACAGACAGAGACTGTTTCTTCTCACCAGCCATGTAGAATACTGCAGGGATCAGCGCTGCGCTGGAAGAAGGCTCCTTCTACAGCCTGTGTCAAAGAAATGGAGGGGTGGGCAGGCTTTAAGGAATTACATCTCCCACTAAAAGGAGAAGAGCAAGAAGATGAAACAGTTGTAGAAATGGGGGTACCACTCAGGCAGTTCCTCCATCAGGCAGCTACAGAGTGCTGAGCTAAGGGGAATTCACAGCAAAGAAAACAGCAGACTTCAAAAACATGTTTGCTGCCTTCAAAGTTATCCATCGAGTGGTTCCCCATTAAAAGTGACATTGGAGATGCAGATGCCAGGTTGACACGGCATCGCCCCAGTCAGCTCCGCAGTCCCTGGCTGTGCCAGGGCGATGCCGCTCTGGTACATTCTGTAATTGTTAATCAGTGCTATACGGCACTCAACCGTCCCAGGAATCAATCCTTAAATAAGCGTAGGGAAGTCTTAGCTAATGAAATGGGTGTTCGTTTCTATTCTGAGGACAGGCTGGTCCTCTTGCTCCTGAGAAGAATCCTGGATTTCTCCATGTGCTGAAGCTGAAGCACGGCAGTTCTGACTCCCCAGCTCTGATTCTGCTGGAATCTTTCCTGTGACACGTTTGCAGCAGCATTTTTCACATACACCTGGTTGCTTCTATCACCCCGCCAGCACTGCATTGCTTCAGCGCTACAGGGCTCAGGGGTAGCAGGAGTGTTGGCCGCTATTTTTTCTGGGTGTGCATCCATTACACAAGTATGGCAATTGTGTACACAATTGATTCATACACAAGCATGAATCAATTACAAAGAGGAGGAAAATGGGTTTCCCCTGATGTTTCCGGGCATTTGTCTCAGGAGAGCTGCTTTGCTGTCAGCCTCCCTGCACCTGCTTTATCTCCTTTGCCCAGCCCACTGCCTTTGTTCATCTCACTGGTGCCATGTTTTGTCCACCCCTTTGTGAGCAATCCCTTTGGCTGGGAGAGACACACCTCAGCTGCAGGGCAGCCAAGAGGTGGAGGTTGCCCTATCCACATGGAAAGAAAAACAGGTGAGGCTTCAGGACTTGGCACAAACATCGTGTGGGCTAATGGTCTCCTCTTCCTGCAGGACCCGAAAAGAAAGGGGAGGCTGCAGGCAGGGTCGGGGCTCCAGGTGGCAAGAGAAGTGGCATGTTTGTTCACAACGGGATGAAAACAACACTCTTTGAAAGCTTTCCAGGGACTTGCCCTGCCGGTGTATCTTTATTAAGGGTGTCAGCTTTGGAGCTCCTCTGGCATCCGTGGGTGCCACCACATGATCTGGCTCCTATCAGCAAGAAAATCCTCTCCTGTGAAGTTACTCTGATGTTTTTTCTGATCTGTGCAACCACTGTCCCTTTTGGGCCAACCTCCATGATCATAGAAAAAGCATCTCTTCCTTCTGTTTTCCTCCTTCAGGCCCTCACCTAGGTTCTGTGTCTCTCTTGTACCCCAGCCCGGCATAGATGCAGGGCGCTTTGCTCAGCATTATGTGGGTAGAGAAGCTTTGGTCTCTGGCCAACACATTTCAGCCATCCCAGGATTGCTGCAAACTTGCCATTATTGTCCCCACCGTTGTCGGTGGTGAGTTCTGAGTATCTTGCTTTGGATCTGCTCCCTCCATGCCTGAGAAGGTCAAGGTTAGCCCTTCCTGCCCCCAGCTGGGGCAGACCTTTGTTGCTGAGCCAGTCTGAGCCCTCTCTCTTCATAATAAGCCTGGCTCTTCTGCATTTGGGGCAAGCTAATCCTTCCTGCCCTCAAGCATGCTCCAAAAATAGCACTGAGCACCCACTAAATGTGGCCTCAACAGCAACAGGTGCTGTCCTGGAGCCACCGCGACCGGCTGGACTGCTCAGCGCCCCAACCACTGGCCAACGTGGTGCAATTTCTCGTGCTGTTATCCTGCGGCTCACTGCCAGGTGCACCTGGGACATGCCAGCGGCTGGGGTGCAGGCGGCAGCACGGGAGGGCTTTTTCCACCCATCCTGCCAGGAATCCAACCTAAACCATTCTACGATTCTGTGAAATCATGCTGCACTCGGCTTCCATGGGACATGGGTCCCCACACTGCAAACCATTCCCCGGGAATTCAGCACTGAAGGTGGCATAGAGCCACCTCATGGGGGAAAATGCTGCAAGTGGGTTAGAATGGCAGGAGGCATGCAATGAAAATCGGGCAGGGCACGGTAAATTTTTTGCCTGCGGAAGGTTGACAGCTGAAAGTGAAGAAACCCAAGGTAGCTGTTGCCCACTGATGTCACCGGCCCTGCCAGTCTCATCCACAGGGCTGGAGGGATCCTAGGGATGTCCGTGTCCTCCAGGCTGAGCATGGTGTAGCTGGGCTGTGTGGCATGAGCATGTCCATCACCTGGAGCTCGATTGCCAAGTGCGATCCTCAGGCTGTTTATCAAAACCATCCAGTGTTTGTACAAGGACCAGCGCGAAGTATTCAACCACAACCGCAGGATGGAGAGCTGGGTGTGATGTTTAACTCTGGTAAGCCACAATTTGGGGATCAAAGAGTCTGATTCCATCAAAACCATCTTTTTCTCAAAAAAAGTAATTCCTGATTACACTTTCTTAGGGGGATATCTGAAACACAGCAAACTTCATTTTGGATTGACGCATTCATTTTGCTTTGGTTTTGATGATAAAAGAAAACTGAAAAATTTAATTTCCTCTTCATTTGCTTTGTCCCTGAATGCACTTGTCTAGATGATGCTGAGGCTGTTCTCATTTTTCCCCTCCCCCTCCTTTGTTTTTAAAAAAAAAAAAAGACAGA
>NW_010430732.1:43905-47809 GCF_000710305.1 Buceros rhinoceros silvestris
AGAGTGTAGGAGAAAGTGGAACAAACCGCGGGTCAGTGCACTCCACTCAGCATTAGAAAGGGGAAGGAGAAGAATGTGGCAACGGAGATGTGATTTGTTGTTTAGAAAGAAACATCTGAAATGATTTTTCGAAGATGACAAAAAGGCATGTGGCCTTTCAAAAAAACAAACAGAACCTTCCCAAAAATCTGCCTTTGCAAGCTTGGTGCTCATTGTGCAATTGCTTTCTGATTCCTCAGGTTTTGCCCGTTTCTTGCAAGAAGCAGCAGCCGATGCTCCTGCTGGGCTTGCACAGCAGTTAGACACGTGTGGGGACACAAAGGAGGACGTGCAGCTTCCCAAAGCTGGGCACTGCTGCATTCCCTGTCCCGGGAAGGCTGGCACCAGGGAGCCAGGTCCCCACTGCTGTGCCGGTGCAGGACCATCGAAAACGCTGCAGAAAGCAGAGCGAGTGGCCAGGATTTGTCTGACCAAATGCAGATGTCTCCAGCTGAGCTACTCCAAAGCGCTTTTGTAATCTTGGTAGAAAAACAGCCCACCTAGAGAGGCAGTTTATCCTAGCACAGGACACTCTCAATTTCCTGATGATTAGCTGAGCTCTGCTCAACCAGGCTATACACTTTGATGCTGTTTGCTACCCAGGGGATTATCTATCTCCTCTGCCCGTCTTTCACTCTCCTACTTACTCCCTCTTACCTATTTAGATCTTGAGCTTTGCAGGACCAGCCCCTCTCCCACATGGCTGCTGCGATACCCAGTTCCCTGCTCCAGTTGCCATTACGCAGTTAATAGTCATCTGCACCCCTGGACCGTACAGCCTTTCCGTGGCTTGGGTGGACCTGGTATAGGATGAGCTCCCACACCACGGGCTCTCCACACAGGCTGCAGGCAAGACTAGCAGCAAAATAGTTAATGGTTAACAACAGCACTAGATATTTCTCTACTCTTTCACTTTCCAGCCTCAGCAATCTTTAGAGGAGCAGCATCAATAAACCAGCCTGGGGTTTGTAATGCCCAGATCCGTTTTGCTGTTATTTTTTGTGTTTTAATTACCATAATTTCAGTAACACCCCTTCTTCCTGTTTTTCATTTCCTGCTGTCAGATGACAGCCTGGTCTGCACAGATTCACATTTTCATTTTGAATTTCATTGACAGACACGTACGAAAAGAAAAACAGACAAATAACCCAGCCCCTGTCACTTCCCCAACTGATGAGGCAAAACCATTCCACTCAGCACCAGGATTTTGCAATCAAAAGGTGACCCCTTCTATCCATTTCCATGGAGACCAAAACAGAGCATCTGGGATTTAAACGTTCCCCCATAATAATCAAAATTACAGTAAATTACAAGCACTAAGTTATTTAATCCAACATTTAATGGGATTTGTGCCCACAGAATTGAAAGCAAATGTGTCTGAGAGACCAAGAAATCAGCTCCTGCCTGGGGAAGGCAGAGTGGTGCCAGCTGGGGCTGCTGGGGCTGTCAGAAGAGGCTCAGGAGCAACGCTGGTGCCATGGCCGCAGTACCCTTCGAGGTGGTGTCAGGCCAGGAAAGCGTGACCGGGGAAGGGGACACATTCTCCAGAAGGCACGTAAGGCAGGAAGGACTGGCTGCTTGCGCCCAGCACTGTGATTTTTTCAAAGGACACTAAGAGAGGGAGGACCATTGAATGAGTGGACGTGGCTGCAGCTGGAAGGGACCATGGCGCTTGGGTCAGTGTGGGAACTGAGCCACCCTTGAGGGCATGTCCCCTCAATCCTCCTCCATCCTCTAGGAGAATCCAGAAACCACAGGGCACTGCAGGAAGGTGTCCTACAGGGCTGCCGGGGCCTGGCAGCCCTGCTTGCATGGCAGCTAACGAAATGACCCGAAAAGCTGCAGCTGGAGCAAGCGTACATTTCTTTCCTCCTATTTTGCTGCTGGCTCCACATGAGAGCCCCTGACTTCTCTGTAGCCTCTGCTATTTGCCAGGTAGCACCAAAGCTCACCAGATGTGGAGGTTTTTATTAACCTGTTTACATTTGCAAGTTATGAGGCATCTCATCTGCGGCAAAAGGTGACGGTGCCAGAGTGTCAAATGACCAAACAGGTCAGAAAACAAAGAGCAAAGAGTGAATCTGCTGCTTGGTGCGGGTGGAAAGGGGTCATCTGATTCCTGGAAGGATTAAACTGACTCGTAAAACAGCCCCATTCAGACAGCAGCATTTGTGAGCACTGACATCTTTGCTTACTGAAGTTCTTTACCAGCCATTTGAGAAAGCGATTTTACATGCTGCTCTCAAGAGGTTTAAGTTGCCATAATTCATGTTCATACCTCTAACCATGAAAGGACGAAGAAAAGGTTTATTGCAGTTATGTGCTGCAATAATCTCACAGCTCTTTTCTCTGGATTGCTTTAAAGCTTTAGGAAATTTAGAAGGTATTTGGGCACATCCCGGGATGTCTGGAGGCAGTGGAGTTGTTTGTGCTCTTGGAAAATGAGGCTCACAATCTCTCCAGTCCCAAACCCCAGGGCTGACCCCAGAGCTCAGCAAATCCAGATACAAAGTCTGGGAGGGGAAAATCCATCCTGTTAGCTTGCTGGAGGCCTGCAGAGGTTAGACGAGCCTCTTTTATGTGGATGGGTAGGTACGTGGGTCTGCATGTGGCTGGTCCAGAAGTGTCTGAGCTATAAGTGACTTTGGAAATGTCCTTAGAAAGTGGGAATGAGAGATGCCGACTCTTTGTGGTTGTACTGAAAAGTGGAGGTACAGCACCAGAGAGACCTGCAGTTATGCAGCAGTTCAAGGCTGTCTCTGATCCTTGTACAAGAGATACCAAATTCCCCTGGCATCTCTGCATGCAAGTCCCGCCAGAGGACCAGATCGCAGGCTGTGAGGACCTGCAGTGTGGACTCTGCCTAGGCCCCGTGCTCACTGGCAGCCAGAGAACAGGCTGCTGACAGACAGAACACAACCACTGCCTTGAACATCTTTATGTATTAGGGCCCTCCAGGCCCTCCAATGTTTTCAATTGGGATGATTAATTGTCTAATCTTGAATTCTGTTGGAAATGTGTAATTTTGATTCTTTCGTTGTTTGGGGACCAGATTCTTCCCCTGACAATTGCTTCTGAAAAGCTGTAATGTTGTCACTGCCACCCTGCCCACATCACCGGGGAGAACAGCTGGGGATTGAGAGGAGGAATTAAGGAGCTTCTGCTCTGCTACTTACCTGAAGTTTGAGCAAAGAACAGGCCCTCAAGACCACACACTGCCATGCAGGATACTCCAGATGCCACCATTGTCATCCTGTGAAACCCTTGGGAGACTCAGCATCCCCTTTCTTCTGTCTTTTTTTTTCTTCTCCTCAGTTTCTTTACCTGTCCTGCTCCTGCTCTGCTCCCCAGCACCTGCAGGATCAGTACGTACACGGACTGCCTCACCATTGCTCAGCTCCTCTCCAGCCTCATTCCACAGCCCCATTCCTAGAGTGTCTGGAGACAGTGCAACCTGCTACCCACCAGCATCAGCAAGCTTCATGGAGAGACCCTGCAACCTGCTCTGGTGCACTTTGTGTTTTGATTTCCCCTGCCTGCTCCGCCTGCATCCAACCTCTCCCCCACGTAGCCCCAGCACCTCCCCATGAGCTGCCCTGGTATCCACAGCAGCACAGCGACTTTCTGCTCCCACTATCCAGCTGAAGTCTCTTCCTTTGGTGCCGCTCGATGATCAGCGTAAAGAAGATGAGTGGAAAGAGCAGGATTTTTCATTCTTTATTTGTAGGAACAATTTGTTCGGTGAGAAGAACAGAGCTCTTACAATCACAATGGTGCTCCAGCTGCGCGCTGTACACAAAGACTCCCCGAGCAGACACTCCACATGCGCTGAGCCTGCCGAGCCCCCATGCGGCTTGCGGGGCGC
>NW_010430732.1:47940-48218 GCF_000710305.1 Buceros rhinoceros silvestris
CATGCGGCTTGCGGGGCGCAGGGATCCATCTACGCAGAGCTGTGCCTCCAGCTCATGGATACCATTTCCAGGCAGGACAGGCCAAAGCTCCCTGCTACAACACAGACCTCTGCCCCCCACTGACCCCCAGTATGGCTGCACAGGCAATACTGGAGCATCACTCTCCTCCATTGGCCAGCCTTGGCTTTGCTGAGATGGAGATTTCACTGCGTACTGCCCCGAGCAGGCGTTCGCTCCCTGCAGAACGTGAGTGCTCACTGCAAACACTGGTCCGCTTT
>NW_010430732.1:48314-57616 GCF_000710305.1 Buceros rhinoceros silvestris
GCTTTGCAATGAAGGAGAGAGCTGCTCCACAGCCACCAGAGAGACTGGGCATTGCCAGAGGTCCCTGTGGCTCCACGAGTGGTGACAAACTCTGCACGGCTGAATTAACAATCGGGCTCAGTCTGTGCCAAACTATGGGAAGGACAGGGAGCAGCAGCAGTCAGGGAGCCAGAGAGCTTCTTGGAGGAGAAAAGAGGAGCACAGGTCAAGTGGTAGAGCCTGACTGGGGCAATGAGCAGCAGGTATTTAAAGAGCAGCACTAGGAATAATGGAATGAAATTTTCAGGAGAAAATGCAGGTGGACTACTAATAGCAGCTCCTGACCTGGACTACAGAGCAATCTCCCAAAGGACAATATAACAACCCTGGTGTCAGGGCATTTAAAAACAGAGCCAGCACACCACCAGTAAATGTAATACATGGAACAAGCCTGAAGGGTCATAGGCAGACGGATTTGTATCTCCGTCTATCTCCAAATCTTACAACTCTGCCAGCAAGCAAGCAGCAATAAGCAGGTCACTGCTTTTGGGCCATACTGGCAAATTATCAGAGCAAGTGCATTCATTTCACTTACTGCAGCTTGCTCCTGCACATGAGAGGACCTGTGAGAAAACAAACTACAATAATCCCATGCGTGTGTCTCACCTGAAAACTACTCCCAAGGGCAGTGTTTCCAGTACACAGTAAGCGACTATAGCCAGCCAGGAATCTTCAGAGGAACAGGTTTTGGTTGGGAAGTATTTCCACTGAGCAGCCACACAGGTTTGGACAAAGCCTTGGTGGTATCTTTCAGAGGGAAGGGTATATGGGAGAAACCAGGGTCCCTTGGAGCAGCCAGGAGCCCTGCCAAGGGATGCTCTTGCACCCTGGCTCCCTCTTGAGCATGGGAGCTATGGGAGAGCAGCAAGGCATGGGAGAGCCTCTCTTTCCCAGCGAAACAATTCCCCTCTGCGCTGGGACACACAGGCTTTCCATAAAATGGGATACCTGATCACGAGCAGATGCTGTTTGTGTGCCAGTTTTTTTTAGCAAAATGGGTAGGAACAGCCAAGGCTGAGCATGAACCATTCCAACACAGATACAACATTGCCTAGAGAGGCTCATGTCTGCCAGGCTCAAACTGGCTGTGTTAAATGGGTCTGTACATGGGTATCTCTTTTGGACAGAGCAGAAAAGACTGCCAGGTATTAAACCTCTGTGAGCATGCTGGAAGGAACCTGCCCTGGCTGCGGATATGGACCCTGCAAGTGTCCAAAGCTGGGATGTACACAGTAAGTGCTTCATTACAGCTGGGAGTGCTGGGAAGAGAGGGTCTGGGCACACAACTTGCACAGAGACTCTAAGCTGCGCAGTGAAAATCTGGCTAGAGGGGCACTGCAGAGCTTGTGCAGCCTACAGCTGTCCTGCTGTCCTTCCCAACACGTATTTGCCCTGCCTGTTCTTAATTCTCGGAAGATCAAAATTGCACACTCACCCCAGGGGAAGTATTTCTGGTTTAACTGCAGCCTCCTCCTCCTGCCTCATATGCACATCCCGTGTGCACGCCCGGATCTGGCCCGCTCCAGGCATACGCCTGCCCCTTTGCCCGCTCCCATCACACAGACACACAGCACACACTCCCTCTCTCCGTCCTCCCTGGAGAGGGTGCTTTGTTAGCAGCTTTGCATCAAGCAGCAAGAAAATAAATAAATAAATACGATTGCACATGAGGGAAGGGGTTTGCAGCTGGAAGCCCGAGAGAGAAGGTCTGAGATGGGGCTCCCGGCACAGTTCGACACCAGCACGTTTTGCTCAGGCCTCCAGGAGCAGCTTGGTGATGAGAGACCTGCAGTCTCCCAGCTGGACATGACAGTCCGCAGCTGGGACACCACCTGCAATTGAGAGGTGCACATTTTCCCACGGTTTTGAATCAGTTTTTCCTACTATTTTTTGCCCGATCCCCTGTCACTCCCTCCATCTCTGTCTCCTCTGTTTGAAGAGTTTTTACAGTCCGAGATGCAGGTGCTGAGTGTGCAGCTTGCCAGCATGCTCATTTCCACAGCTACAGGAGAGGGATGGATGGTCTATAATATTTTGGGGCTAAAGTGTTTAAACTTGGCTCCCAAGTGCGGCTGGTCGCGCTAGCACGTGACTGCTTGCAAGCAAAAGAAGTGCCAGGTTCAAGCCTTTCTCCTGTGAAGTCCAGGCATTACAGTTGCAGATTTGTTGGCTTAAGGAGCAAACGAAGACCACGTCACGTCTGCACTGTGCAGTGTCAGCCCCTCTGGCACAGCACTGCACCGGGCAGCACAGCCATGCACTGGGCAGGATTTGCCCTGTGCTAATACTTCTGCTTCTGTGAGGGTCTGGGCCCCACATGCAGTACACGTAGGCTTGGAGAGAAAAAGAGGTAGACAGAGAAGACACCAGAAGGAGAAACAAGCACAGGGTAAGTTAAAACCATCTTCCATGCTCCTTCGCTCTTGGTCTTGGTCAGATTCCTGTTTTGTCTGGAGCCCCAGCCAGCAAGTGGACAGGCAGCTGTGAGCACGTCCTGCTGGTCTCTTGACCTGACCGTGAGGCGATGACCTTGATGTGCCTCTTCTAAACCAGCCACTGGAAATAGCCACGGGGTCCTGATACCTCCTTCCCTTTTGAAAGTGCTTTCCAACGATGCTCTGCCAGGGAAACCTCTCTGCGCTTTTTGTGGTGATTTGGACATCCACCTCCTTCAGTTCACAGGGCTCCTGTAGCTTCTTTCCAGAGCCAGTTTCATAGGCAGTGACTCCTGCAAAGCATCTCTCTTAGTGCCGGTCCCCTATCTGTGTCCTCCAAGGCTAGCAGAGCCTTTCCTGGTCCTCTGATTATCCTTCATCAGCTTCTCCTTCAGGTGATGCACGATGGGCTATGGGTTGGGATGAAGACATATGCCAAGGCAATCACTTCCCACAGCATCCCCTGGCTCAGAGAAGCAAGGCCATGCTCCTGCTCTATCTCTTCAGAGCCCTCATGATCTCAGGATGGTGAGGAAGAGAGGTCAGCCATTCAGCTCTCAACCATTCCTGGACACCCAGGGATCTCTGTGGGACAGAGAAAGAAAGAAATAAAGCATAAGTTTAGCATAGTAGAGATTGGGGTAGAGGAGAGATTCAGATGCTGAAGCCAAGAGAGAGATTACACTTCCTCAGGACTTGTTGTCCTCGCCTGGTGTACACCCGTCCACTGGCTCTGTCTTAGCCTTCACCCTCCTCAGCTGCTGTTGAACACCCTCCTGAAGGAGCCAGTGGATGTACAAGCCCCAGGAGCAGCCCACTCTCTCCATGCCCAGTGGTGCCCTGCCCATACATGCTGCTCCTCCTCGAGGTGGGTGAGGTCCTGCCCCACATTTTGCAGTGATGCTCCTACAGTGCCGTTGCACTCCTGAGCTCTGTGAGTGGGTTGACTGACCGAGGAGCTCAGGAGCGGTTGCACCCCATGGACAGCTGGGTGCTTTAGTACCCAAGCAATGATTTTCCCACAGTAGCTACCAAAAAGCAAAGCTTCTTTGCATTAAATAATTGCATCTCTACATATGCACTCAGGTCAGCTGCCCAGGAGATGAGAACACATTTTCTTCTGTTTTTAATATCTGTGAATCTACAAAAAGGAAGAAACAGGGCTTTTTCTTGTTTGTGAGATACCTGAATGACAGGCACATTAGATGGAAAAATGGGAAATTAATCTTGAGATAGAGAAAGGAACAAGTACTGAATATGCCTGTGCCTTTATTTATCTGAAAGTGATATTTTAATAAGTACATGTCAAAGATTATGGTCTGTGCGTATTGGGGGAGAAAGCAGCATTTAAAACCAGAATGCATCTACAGAAAGAAAAAAACTGTATCTGTTCTTTGGGAACACAATGCCTCTCTCAGAAGAACCGTGGGTACCCAAAATGAAGTTGTGTTTCTTGTACAAATCCAAGATGAAGTTCCAACACAAGAGAGATGATTTGCAAGTGCCAGTTACCAGCATCTTTTTAAAAGACTACTCCCACGCCAACTGCCCTGAAGAGTGCACCTGTCTCGCCTGCCTGCCTTCCTTCCTTCCCTTCTTCCTTCGGAAACACACACAGTTCCAGACTGTACTGCACCTTATTGCCAAGCAGAATTCTACTTTGCACAAAATAAGGAAGAAAGGTCTTTCACCTTTCATGTTTTCTCTTCCTGAAAAATCCCTGTGGACTGCAACTGCTTCTGCTGGTGCAGCCTGTACAGAATGGTGTGGGCTGGGGCTGGCAATCCTTAAACACCAAGCTAAGTCAGCTGGATTTAGATGATTTGGACATGTTAATCACTACCATTTAGTCTGGTACATGGGGCACTGTGGGCTATCAGAACCTAAAGACATCACAACTGTAGCCCAGAAATCTTGCAGATCAGGAGCTCTTTAGAAAATCACTGAGGTTTCCCAAGTGGAATAACAGCAGCTCCACAACTCCAGCTATTTCTGCTGGCAACAGTCCCACAGTCATGCAGCATGAGACCGAGGACTGACGATTCAACCAGGGCAGAAAGCTCTACCCAAACACGAAGTAACGACGATGAAATCAGTGACTTTCTGCAAAGCGGTATGCTAAGCATGCTGGAGTTTGTCCAGAACAAAACTGGAATCTGAGTGAAACTTCTTTTCCCTTTTTCATCAGCTTGAAGCCAAAGGGCTCTTCTTCAGCTATCCTATAGATGGAGCTTGTAAGCTTCCAAGGAAACTTGAATCATGCTGTAAGCTCCCAGGGCAAAGCCACTGTTGTAGGGAGTTCCAATGGGAAGGAGGAGGGAATTCTCTAAACAAATTGCATGTCTTCATTCGGGAAAGGGAGCCACGAGCAGACCAGGGTTATGTTTCTACACTCTGCATCCCTCAGCCACTGTGATTTAATTGCCTCCTGCCCTAACTGGAAAGAGCTTTGCTCCTTCCAGTGGTGCTGCTAACCACCCTCATCCCTCGCAGGCCAGTCCTGACTTAGTTCCTCCTAGGAACCCAAAAGAAGTCAGTGTTTCTTGATATCTGGTTATTTTATGACATGATTATTATAACAGTGACTTTCTGGCATTCCAAATCCAAGCCATGCACATGAGTTTTGATAGGCGACAGAAGTCCCATGTCCTGTTCCTGCTACCCCTTGGATGAGTTTCACATTCAAGCTCCAGTTTCTATGACAATAATCACAGTTTTGTTTTGTGACTGGTAAACTCTGCCACTCCCCACCAGAGAATGTATCAGCTGAGTTACTTGCTGCTAGTGAGAACAAAACAGGTGAGAAAACTGGGGCCATGGTTCCTTAGCTCTCATTTCATCTCCACAGGGCCACTTTCCAGCCAAGTGTGTGAACAAGGAGGTGTCTGTGAGCAAGATACAGCTGAGCTGCCGTGGGTCACAGGTTCAGCCTGGGCTGTTGAAACCCACATCTGGAGCTCAGAGCAGCCATTTGTCCCCGTGGCTGTACAGCGTGGACATGGGAATCATTTTGCGCACCCAGCTGGGGTTCCTTGGGGCCAGTAGCATGGAGAATCATTTTATTTCTCCTGTCTGTTGATTATAGGTGTGGCTGGACCCTTGGGTAAGAAGTGGAAAAGGAAGGACTGCAGTTCTTCTTCGGTTTCTGAGATTCTCCTGCTGCCTCCCACCTCTGCCAGCATGGAGGAGGCTGAGAGATGGATAAAGCATGGCCTCAGCTTTTTTAAAAAAAGAAGAAAGGTGAGGGCTTAGTTCCCTGGTACACCCATGTCCTTGTCCTGCTCTGTGGCACCTTCAGGCTACTGGTGGTTCAATGGACCCTGTTCCAACTTGGTGGATTTAAAGTGCCACACATGGCTGCATTTCACTGTGTGAAAACTGAGCCACTCAGAGCAAATGTGTGCTATCAGAAAAGAAAGTAATTTGTAAACAATTAAGAGATTGGCCAGATGCCCACAGAAGAGGGGTGTAAATCAGCTTGTCTCCGCTGGCTTTAATGGAGCAAGGCTGCTGGACTCTGAGGTGACCACTGGGCTCTCCAACTTCCGAAAGAGCAGCCACCAGAAATCCAGGCCCTTCTTGCCAAAGTCTCTTTAAACAGCAATATTGTTTGGGAAGCCTTACAGCTTCAAGAGGAAATACCCACTTCTCATCTCCTTCTACTTAAATCTGCAGTCTGCAGGCTGAATCCACAGCAGAGCAGAGGGGCCAGCAGCCCCTTTTACAACCAGGCTTTCATTTCCAGCCCTTTAGAGGGGTAGGAAAATGTAGAGAAACAAGTCAGGATTAACACCCTGAATGTTGCCAGTGTAGAATGCCTACAGCAAGTGCTTGTGACCTCTCAGAGGAGAAAAGTGCAGCCAGCATTCCCACCCCTCCAGACTAGCTCTTAGCACCAGTTGTAAGGGCATCTCCTCCACGTGCCCCTCTGGCTTCTGCTAGAACCACCAGTTCCTCCATGGACACCTGCCTGGTGTCCATCAAGATGTGAGGGTACTGCTGCCTTGCTTACCATCATCATCATAACACAAATGGTGGGATTCACCCCTGTATGACTCTCCTGGAACAGTGAGAGGCAATGGCACTAATCCCTTCACACAGGAGCACTGGTTTATCCTTTCTTTTCATTAACAACCTCCTACATGGAGCTCTTTGATACCCAAACTGTGGTGAAGGTACAACTCGTTTCCACAAACTTAATGGCAGCAAAGTTCACAGAGTTGCTCTCCTTTGCCACCACTGCGTCCCACAGCAAACCCTGTCCTGTAACAGTTCTAGGACATGCTGAGCCCAACTGCTTTTGCTCTTGTTCTGGTGTAAATCAGCAGCCACATTCTGAAGTCAAGGGAGTCTAACTTTCTCTACACGCCATTACAGCGCTGACGTCAGCGGAGCGATTTCAGATTTATGCTCATGTCGCTGAGAAAGGAATTAGACCTAATTGATTTACACCACTGTAAAACTGATGTGCAAGGGGAACTGGGTTTGCAGCACACAGCCCTGTCCAGGCACTGATGGAAGACAGGACTAGCTACCCAAATAACAGCATAATCTGAGGAATCCTTATTTATGGTCTCTGAATGTGTGCACGCACGTAGCAAGGAGGTTTGGAAGATGGCAATTAAAATAAACAGAAAATCACTTATCCTAAACATCTGCCTCGTAAAAGCAGAAAATCAGATGTTGCCCTGGAACTTGTGCTATTTGCTGCTTCGAGCAACACAGAGGGAGCACAGCTCGCCTGACCTCTTCCAACATTTCCTCTGCCCTGAGATCTGAATTCCTCAGGGTTCACAAGTCAAACCATAATACTCAAAACAGAAGTCGGCTGAAGAAACCTTGCAGCCTCTGTTCTTGACCAGTGCCCGTTCACCTGTGGGAAGCTTGGATTTGCTCACCAGACAAACACGATGGCAGGGATGGACCACCCACGCTCCACAAAGCAAGGGATGCGTGGAGACCGGCCACGTGCGTTCATCTTGCTAGCTCCATAGCCAGCTGGATATCACTAATTTACATTCCCTTATTTTGTTTCAGTACAGCCCTAGAAGTCATGGAAGACTCATGATGAAATCACTTTTGGTCATTAGTCATAATACGTGCCAGGCTCGAGAGCAGCCACTCTGCAGAGTGAAGATCTGATGAGAAAGTAAATACAACATTCTCAATCAATGGGACTTGACTATTGCCCACATAGTCACAGTGGGACTTTGAAATGCCCCCTAAGAGACACTGCCCAAGGGGTCAGGGGAAGGATAAAGCGGGAAAAATTCCCTCCCTGGACCTAGGCTGTGGATTGGCAGTAGATTGTCTTAGTGGTTCACTAAGTGATTTGGCAAATCTTAGGAGACCTGCTTCGCTTGAGACACGTACACTGTGGAAACCTCCATCTGAGCTTGCTGTCCAGAGAAATGAGCTCCTCTGGGAGCCGTGTCCTCAGACTAATTACCGTGGCCATCCGCGAGGCGGCTGAACAGCTCTTCCCCCAAGCATCGACTGGATTCGGGGTGGAGTGAGGGCAGAGCAAAATGGGGTTTTACTCTATAGCCCTCCTGCAGTCCAGGCAAACAGTTCAGTCTGACAGCCTCACCCTGCACACTCTCCACATCTAAACAGGGTGCACACTCTCCACATCTGACCGAGTAAAGACTGGCACAGATTGTTTACAGGTTCTCTCTTTCCTCTATCCTCTCCAGACTCTTCAATCTCTTCAACTGGAAACTCTCGCTATTTTATCATGTTTCAGCCTGTCATCTACCATTTGCCCACAAATCTTCCTATAACCTTTAAATAGCATATGTTAAAAGGGCAGAGTGTAAAAAGAATCTAGGGTACAACAACATTAAAGGAACCATCAGTTGCTTCTTCAGAGATCAAGGTAAAAGACGAACCAGTTAATGTGTGATAAGAAGCTGAGGTGTGACACAAGGACACAGGGAACCTTGAGCTGGGTGACTTTATGACCATACTTACTTGAGAAAAGAAAAAATTACATCTCAGCCCTTTTAGTTTGCTGTAACCTTAACCTGAGCTTTAAGGCATCTCTATACTTGGCTGTATGAGGTGATGTTCTCGGTGACACGTGGTGATGTTGCTTGTTTTGTTGCAGGGCTCTGACACAGCTTCTTCCCTCCACAGGGTTCATCCACGACTCCGAGGTACAATCTCAGCCTCGGGAATGCCTCTGAATGCTTTGTAATGCATCCATCAGCTCAGGGGTAGTATTTTTCCCGTCATTCTCAACTGGTTCTTCATTTACTTTGCTAAGAAATAATGTCCTCATCAAATTCTAGGTTTGAAGGACTTCTTTTTTTCCTGGCAGACGATCACCAGTGTTACTCTGGAAAGTAGCCAGAATGCGAACAGCTGCAAAGCAACCAGCTTTTACCAGCAGTGTTATCTTACTTCTCTATCGTTTGCTTGCCGCAGCTTTTCTGAGGGGGTTGTTTGTTTCTTTTTTTGAATTTTGGGGAAGTGGGAAGGACGCTGTTTGCTTTGCTTTTTTTAATGATTGAACAGATCAACAGATTGCTCCCAAGAGAGCAACAGTTCTCTTTGAAACCATTAAATCAAACCGCAAAATACTGCAATCCCCTAGAAGGAGCTCTTGACTGTGGAGAGCTGGGAGCCTTTTCCAGGGTTTTACATTTTTTGGCAAACAATGATTTACCTCCTTTTTTGTGATGGGTTGACCCTGGCTGGATGCCAGGTGCCACCAAAGCTGCTCTGTCACTCCCCTCCTCAGCTGGCCAGGGGGGAGAAAGTATAACGAAAGGCTCATGGGTTGAGATAAGGACAGGGAGAGAGATCAGTCACCAATTCCTGCCA